>NC_048218.1:92596971-92669798 GCF_002007445.2 Ailuropoda melanoleuca
CCAATAAATATTTTGATTGATACACTACAAAATGTGACATACTTTTCTCACCATAATAGTAGTCATTATCATTGACCTTGCCCATGAAATTTTTGTTGGTTGAAAAAAAGAGTAGGATTCCATATAACTGGAGTACTTTATTATTTTTTAATTTTTTTTTTAAAGATTTTATTTATTTATTTGACAGAGAGACAGCTAGCGAGAGAGGGAACACAAGCAGGGGGAGTGAGAGGAAGAAGCAGACTCCCAGCGGAGGAGCCTGATGTGGGGCTCGATCCCAGAACGCCGGGATCACGCCCTGAGCCAAAGGCAGACGCTTAACGGCTGAGCCACCCAGGTGCCCCTAACTTGAGCAGTTTTAAAAAAATAAACAATAAGACTTATTATTATTTTCTTACACAGTGTTATAAGCAACATTGAATGATAGAATCTCTTAAATGCGGCAAGTAAAACTATTACAAGCCTTCCATTAGCAGTTGTGGCAGGGTTTTGTTGTATTCTTCCCCCCCAAGAGAGCAGGACATCTAGCCCATCTGTATAGCTGAAGATCTTAAACCGAAGGTCCCTGGCACATGGACAACAAAACCTGTTTGCTACAAACAAGGGGGCATAAATAAAATTACACCATGAAAGTAGGAGCGCCTGAACGCAATAGTCAGGAAAAATATTGAACAGAATGAATTGTATACATAGACATGGGAAAAAGTTAGAGGAGAAGAGGCAGAAAAGAGAAATGAAAGGGGCACCGAAGTGCTTTGTTTGCTTTCATGATGATCAAAATGTGACTTCAGGCATTTTGATGAGGAGCTGGGAGGAAAGAAAAACCAGAAATTAGAGGCACATAAAAAAGGAACATGGTTAACATACAGGATTTGGCCACTTTACTGCAGTGCCACGGGAGCTTAGAAATCTAAGAAACAGCAATCATTGCTCAGCTGGGAGAGCATTTCCTTCTTGCTGGATTCCTGGATTTTGAGCCCAAATTACTCATGACTTCCCCGAGACGTCTTAGTTTTATCAGTGTTCTCCATTATCTGATTAAGTGGTACATCTGCTTCCATTTAAACATGTTTATTGAAAGCCTGCTAGGTGTGAGTTGGATAGAATAAGGGCCTGGAATGTAAAGTAAGGACCTATTGTTCTGTGACTGAGGCAAACTTAGGAGAAAAGCTGAAGCAAAACATAGATGAAGTTTTTTTTTTAATTTTTTTTTAAAAAGGATATTTAAAAGCTTGCCTAATTTTGATGAAAAAAAAAGGGCTTAGGGTCACTTTAGCTATTTGAATATATCTATAAAGCTTTAAAATGGGCAGTTTTCTTTGGTAGTAAGTTCGCTGATGAACAGCTAACTATGATTATTTAGTCCTCATAACTTACACTCTGGCAATCGGACCTTTCGGATTCTCAAGGAATTTCTTCCTTTGTGGCTTACTGTGCTTACAGATCAAATGCTGTGATTCATGACATCTCAGAATTTCTCTTCTCTGACCAGGAGGAGAACAAATACAATGTGGATAGAGGGGGCCAGTGTAATAAAGAACACTTTCCTTCCTCGTGCCTCTTCCCTCCCCCTTCTACACCTGCACCCCAACCCACCTCCCTTCATGTAGAAACTGTGACCGTGGAGCTGTGTTACTTTGCCAGTGGTGAGCCCCAACAGGAAGGACAGGGTTATTAAATGAATAAATTCATAGCTGGTCATGAGGACCTCTGATGATCTGATTGTGGTTTCGCTGTCATCAGAAAGCCCCCTATTTTCCTTCTCTCCCATAAAACTAAATCCAAATCTTTGGACATCTTTCTAATGTTATAAAGTAAGAGCTTCCTTGACCGCAGAGTTTAAATGTGGTCTCACAGGATTTCAGGACTTTAAAAGACTCTCGCCCCCACCCTGGTCTTTTCTTATGGCGGTGAATAGAGGAAGCTAGAATGCATCTTTTGTGACTTACTGCTTTACCGAAGCCCATCTTCTAATTAGAAGAGCTCCACAATAAGCTAGAATTGTTCCAAGTCCAAACTTCTGCAGAGTGAAATGATTTGACAAGTGATGTCGTCCTACAGACTTTCACATTGTTGGCATTTGTGCTTGGCTACTGAACATTTTTTGAGGTTAAAGGGAGACCTCTTTAAAGGAGAAGAGGATAATTCAGCAATTTATTTAAGGTTTGATTCCTCCGGAGCTTTAATATCATATCAGTTTCTTGGGAATGCTAGCTGCTAGGAGGTTAAGTAAGCTGTGATGACCACAGATCCTTGGTCGGGGGTAAATGAGTGCTCTGGGCATTTTCTGTTTTGTTTGACTTGATTGGGTACCATCTCCCATGGCAAATCTGTGAAGCCAATTAATGGAAAAAATAAATTATATTAATCTCTTTTTAGCTGTGCAAGAAAAAGAGTCAAATATAATGGGAGAAATTCTTCTAAGTGTGAAAAATTACCCACTTTGTCTATTTCATATTTCTCAAACTCAAGAATTAATGACTTTTTCGAAAAAAAAAGTATGTATCTCTGTGGATGCGGAGAGTTTATGAATGTAAGCGGGCATTGCTGGAGAGGAGGAAAGGAGGAGAGCTTCTGCGTAGGAGAAGAAAAAGACATTTAAGCATTGAAATGTACATTTTTCATACTTTCACATGATTGGTTTTTCAGAAAGAAAATTATCATGGAAAATAGCTTTTCTAAAAGCAGCTCCATTTAGCTGATGCTAAGATAGGTATGATGGAGTGGCGGTTTTGATTTTAAGTCACTCATAAGCTGATTTTGCTGGATGTTAGCAATTCTACTTTTGGCTGTTAAAACCGCATCTCAGATTTAGGTTTCTAAGCAACTGCTAGAATACTAGGATATTGTAAATAAAGCCTCTCTGCTGGTCTTCTACTGACAGTCCGTGTGATTGGCCATCTGGACTTCTAATTGTTTCATACCTTTGTATCTTGCTCATCTAGCTTGTTCTTCTGTTGGGAACACTTTCCTCACCTTTACCTGGGGAATCTTGGTTATTCTTTAGGAATTAGCCCAGTCACCACCTCCTCCCGGAGTCATTCCCAAGGCTCCAGACTGAGTTCAGTGCCTTTCTCTTAGGATCTGATAGAGTTTTGTGGTCCTCCTGTTACAGCATTTGGCTAGAATCATGATGACCTTTCCTGTGTCCATCTCCACTATTAGAATTAAATGCATTTAGGCAAGGCCTTGTTTTGTCCTAGAAGAACTTTATATTCTGACATTCAAAAATGGTTTTTTTTGTTTGTTTTTGGAGTTAACTGAGATGATGATTATAATGGAATTATGAAGGTCTGAAATCAGATTCTTGGGTGGCAGTCTGCTTAGGAAGCTTGGAGGTAGTTGAGGGAGAGAGTGGGACTGCTTCCAGGTTAGTGGTTGGCTCTTTTTGCACGAAGGAAGATCACAGTAGTCATCAGTAGGGAAATTCCTTTCAAGAAATTGCTTCCATATGTCAGAAGCAGATACAGCAACAAGTACTACTACGACTATGTATTGACAATAAGCCTGTAACATTTGATGGCATATACATGTTTTTCACATATTTGTTATCTCCTTTGATCCTAATCACAGCATCAAAAAACAAGCATTCCTTTTTATTCCATTTTGCAGGTGGGATAAGTGACACTGGAGCAGATTTCATTCACTCAATGCCATTTTGAGTGGATACTCTGAGCTGGGCTCTGGAACATAGAAAAGTGAATAGAGACCGATATTGTCCCAGGCTACCCAGAGCTTACGTTATAATGCGAAAGACAGACATTAAAAAATTAATTACGTGATTAGTTGTTTAATTTCAATCTTGTTTAGTGCTATGAAGAATAAAGTACACAGTTGTATGCACAAGGGAGGGAACATGGGTCCAGTGGACCAGACTTGGTGTGAAATGTTAGCATAGATGCCTTGAACAAGTGATGGCTATATTGAGCTAAGGGGCTGAGGAGCAGTTGTATGGTGAAGAGGAAAGTGGGAAGGAACTTTGTGCCTTTGAGTAGTTGAAAGAAGTGTGAGAAGCCCTGGGACAGTGGGAAGAGACAGAGCAAGTGCCTAACAGTCATTAGGGATAGGACGATGAAAAAAAAATCGAGGGATTTTGGTAGTAAGAAGCTGTTGTTGGGTTTGTCCTTTACTATAGTTTCAAGCAATGGCTTTGAGGGAAAATGAAGTAAAAAGGAAAAGTGAGTTGGCCATTGAAAGCAACCTCAGAGTCTGAGATAATGCAAAGCATCAAACATTTTCAGATTTCAGACACCTTAACACATTTAAAATTTTTTATTTACATCCTTCTTCGGTGGTTGTTAAAGCTGACCCTGAGCTGGACCATCTGAAGTTTCTTCCCCACTGAGTTTCTTTGTGGGGTATTCACTCCAAGTTCTCCCAGGTCTGGTTGAAGAAGGCAGAAAACTGTGAACATTCCCAGCCTCATTTTAACTAAATTAACTAGACTTACAACCTCAGTGTCAGCGAACAATGAAAGCTTACCACCGAACATATGAAACAAAAATGAAATTAGCCAGCAGTAGGAAACTACAAACAGCTGAGGCATTCAATTGTTAGCCATTTGAAGGATTAACTTCTAAATCATGTAGAGCTCCCTTGGTAGTTTAGCTAGTTGGGCACTCAAGGGTATATAAAAACACACTTTAAAGTAGAAATGTATTTCTTCACCTATAAAATAGAGATTTACTGGCAGGTTGTGATATTATTAATACTGGATTTCCTTGCCTTGGCCCGTGAACTTAATCATATTTTCTTTCGCTTTCCTCACTTGCAGCCTTGCACTGGGTTTCAAAACAGATACCAGAGAATCGACTATGTCCCAAGTCAAGTAGGACATCACTTACTTGGGTGGCTGCTGCAGAATTACTTAAAAATCCCTATTTAGTTCTCTGGATTTCTACTCTTGCCCTGTGCTATTGTTTCATGCACTCCAGATTTACACAGCTCATTGAATATTCAGCCAGGCTTAAAGATTTTATTTGATGGTTATTTCAATAATAATTATGGAGGCTGCCAAGCTCTCCTTACCCTGTTAAAAAACAAACAAAAATTAAACCCGCCATCATAACACAGTAAAATCACAATGGTAAGATGTTTTCAGAATATCTTAAAACTCACTTTGGTGTTTCTTGAAGGATTGGTAGGCTTATTCAGAACATATAGCCAAAGAAACTCAATTAATGGTCATCTCTATTAATTATTCTTATACATTTCAACAGCTTTTGTTAAGAACGCATGAGCTTTTCTTAAAAGAAAGTTGTCAACTTAGATCTTAATATTTCATTAAAATAAGACCCACCAGTTCACCTATAAGTGTTTATTCAATTGAGGGATAAAAAAGATTGATGAATTTTATGTGTTTTTCTTTTTTTAAACCAAGGTTAGAAGGCAGCTGGTAGAGACTTTCGTGAGCCTTTTAAATGTGTTTACCATTGTTTGAGTCTCTTCTCTATATATCTGTATTTTCCCCATCCCCAAATCAATTTCAGGAAAGATCCACAAACTGGCATGTCTTTTTTTTTTTCCTTTTTATTTAAAGGGGCTGAAGTGAAAGGCAAAAAAAAAAAAAAAAAAAAAAAAAAAGCGGAATCACCAAGAAAACCCTAAACAAATAAAGTGCAAACACAGAGTGACAAGCACACTCAGAGCCTGGATTGGTTATGGATGAGACGACAAGTATATGATGAAATTAATGACCCTCTGTCAACTTTTTAGATCCCACTTTTAAAGAGAATGGACCAAAAATCAATAGCCCCCAAACCACCAGTACTCCAGTGAACCAGTCTTTCATTTATCTTGCTGTTGGCACTCAGATAGAAATGCAGCCAAGCACAGCACAGAGCCTTCACTGGGAGTCATCATCACAGGCAATGTTTGAGCACCCCAGTTAAGGGTCAAAGGTGTGCACTAAGGCTTCTTTGAGAAGGACCCGCTTCTAAAAACTGATACCAGTATTTGCTTTATTCAGCTGGAAGCCCATTTGGTATAAGCATATCAAGTGTTTGGGCTTTTGAAGGTTATCTGTTAGACTGATGGATTCCCAGCCTACCAATGGCAATAGACGGTTAGAGATTCTATTCTACTCCTGTTTCATACCTTGATTCTTCAAATGTTATAACTCAAATGTTCAGATGGCTGCAAAATACAACTTTAGTATCTAAGTAAATTGAACACAAGTTTTAAAGATGCAAATTTGTACAGGCACGTGCTTTTATACTATGACTGTGTCCCAGGCCTTAACTACTATAGTTTTTGAAGATCTTTTCCTAGAAGAGGATCACATAAAGTGTAGAGACTATATTCTGAATATTACAAGCTCAAACCCAAAGGATCAAAATAGATTCTATAATTAAGTAAAAGAAGAAAATATTTACAATGCCAGGTGAGTTGTAATTGAGCTTGTAATTTTTATGGGTATTCTTAAAAGTAATCATTTATCTCCAAGACTGAATTTTCTAGAAATAAAATCAGTTACTATATCATGAGGCTTTTCCTACAGTGAGAAAGCCATATTAAAATGTGAAAGATAAATTAATCCAAACCACAAGTGTTCAATAGCACTGTTAACAGCTGAGGCCAAAGTGAAATGAAATGATGTCATTACGTTAAAATGGATGTCAACACACAGAGAAAAAATCAGTGTAAAACGAGAGAGATCACATTTTGATGATAATCTAAGACAAGCAAAGTGCTGGCCATTTATCTATTATTGTCCAAATGGAATCTAATCAATGATTGTGTTTAAGCTTTTTATTTTATTTCTATAACACTTACAGAGAGCTTACTATGTGCAGTCACTGTTCTGAGGACTTTACACATTACGATTCATTTAATCTTCATGGCAATACTAGGAAGTATGTATTATTATTATCCTAGTTTTACAGATGTGGAAACTAAGGCACGGGGAGGTTAAGTAACTCTTCCAAAGGCATGTGACTAACTAGTGGCAGGGCTGGGATTAAAGCCCAGGCAGTCTGGCCCCAGAATTCCAGTTTTTAATTTTTAAACAAGTCTGCCTCAAAAAAATGAAAGAACTTAAAACATCAGAGGGAACTTAAATACAGTACAAATGGAGAGATAACTTAAACCAGGAAATTTGTTAGTAATGTGTTTATTTTTCCTTCTGATTCTAATATGATTAATTACTTTATTGTAAGATTTTTGTTTAAAGATTTTATTTATTTATTTGACAGAGATAGACAGCCAGTGAGAGAGGGAACACAAGCAGGGGGAGTGGGAGAGGAAGAAGCAGGCTCACAGCAGAAGAGCCTGATGTGGGGCTCGATCCCATAACTCCGGGATCACGCCCTGAGCCGAAGGCAGACGCTTAACCGCTGTGCCACCCAGGCGCCCCTATTGTAAGATTTTTAAAGGAAAAAGCTCTTCCATATGAAGAGGTGAATTAAGGAAACATTTTCAAAATTTTTAATATCAAGTATATTTGACATTGATCTCTGAGGCCTGACATAGAGTAAGGCAAAAGAAATCTGTGAGCACTCCTTAAAAGTTTTGTTATTTAATGTTTGATTTTTTACCACAAGAAAGAAATCTTGAATATTCTAGTCTCAACACAGACAAAGGTTTGATGATTATGACTGTGAACAGTGGTAGAGTTGCTGTTGCTCTCACTTAGCCACAATGGGATAGCTGGGACAGAGGGAAGCCATTGTATGTAATAAATTGATACAGAAATAAAGATATCATTTTAGGTGATCCATTTGGACATAGGGCCCAATAGATTTAAATGAATAATACAGTAATCCCTCAGTTTCCTGGAGAATTTTCCCCACATTTCCTCATCAAATACTCTTCTAACTTGCTGCTTCTAATTCAGTGAGAATTAGAAAAAGCAGAGAGAATATGGGGAAATGAAAGTAATCAATGAATGAGGGCCCAGCGTGCTTTCAGATTATCAGAGTATGTGAAACTTGCACCGGCTGGACATCCTGAGGGACAATCAGCATGCATTTTGGATTGTGGCTTGAGACTTTCTTTTGTTTCCAGCTCAGCAAAGAAGATTGCTGTTATGAAGACTATTGTAAAGATGTGCTTTGCATTTAAGTGCATATGCCAAATGCAATATATTTTTACAGACTAAAATTTAACAGAAAACTGTTTGATATGTCTTTAAAACAAAATTTTTCCAGTGTCTCAATTATTTGTTTTGGAAATGTTAGCAAAACCCTAAATGTAAACTGATACCATGCACATATGTGAGAATACTTGCAAAAGTATGATCTCGTTTGATCGCTGGAGTAACGCCATTATCTTGAATGCGCAGGCTCTGACATTCATTGCGCCATTGCTCTTCAGGCTGGCCTGTTGGCAGGTGGGTCTTCTCTGCCTTTTTCACTTTATGGGTGTCTCTCAACAAGCTTCATGGAAATTTCCCAGATGGAGAAGTGCCCTTCTTTGGTCAAGAGTCTATAGAAACTATAACCACTTTCAGAAAAACGAGTGTAAAGAAAACATTTTCTTATTACAAATTTTCAATTCTCCTAATAAAATGGTCCTCAAAATATAATTGGCATATATACTTGGTGTCTGACACCATGACACCATGATTTGTGAAGACACAAATCGCCATTTGAGAGGAAAAGGAGGCCAGACTGTTGCACTTTCACAACCACCTTCAACTGCAGTGATAATTGAAGGAGTTAGAAAATTTAAGTATGTATACTTGATACATGGACAAATTTAAAGTTTTGCTATCAAAGCAGAATGACTTAAAGAAATTTTCTTATATGGCTAAACCATCTAAAAAAAGTTTACGTATATTTAGGGACGACCTTAGAGTTTAAAAAAGAATTATTGTCTTATTTTTATTTTGTTTCTACTCATATGCTGATAGAGTCTCATCTTTCTGGAGACAGTTTCTAACTCCTTGTTCATTTTATCCTTTAAGCAGGGATGATGACACTCACCTGCTTAAATATCTCAACAGTTTTATCTAAACCAGATGCCAAGCTCCATTTTGTACACTTCTTCACTTGAAATGACTAACTTAGCCATTACAAATTCATCTTTAAAACAAACCATCTGAACAACAACCAGAGTCTGCCTAGGGAACAGATGGAGTTTTTATGTTTTCACATGAGCATCAAGCTAATATCTGTGTAAGATGAATGATGCTGCACAAGGATCTGTGCTTAATTCTCCCATTTCCCAGTAGGGTGTCTTCTTATTTAGTATCCCGTGCTTGGGAATGGGAGTCCATTTCATTATACTTAAATTGTGTTATTAAATTACATGTGTGTGTGATTTCTTATGCTCATAGACATATAGCTGTGTGCCCACACTGTGTGTGAAGTATTTGAACTGAGCATTTGTCCAAGCACTCCACTGGCTTAAAGGATGAAAATGAGCTTTTATGCCTACCGACAGGGAAACTTTCTGTTCTATTGAACCAGGCTTGAAAACTAGTTCCTTATATCTTGACTTCTGATTTGTTCAATAAAAGGTCATTGTTATGTTCACATACGAGCATGTTGTTCTGTTTGCTTTTTACCCCCTAAGAGTTCATAAAAGATAGTTCAGGCACCAGAAAATTTTGTTTTCAAGACATTTTCAAAATAATATTTCTCTTAGATCCTAGAATGTAAAACTATATTTGCATTTGGTATAGGCACTTACAAATAAAGAATACCTTTACAGTATTCTTTATGGAAGCAAGATTATTTGTTGAATTTGAAAGGAAAAAAATCTCAAACCACTATCCAAGACTGTTCCCAGTTGTGTGTAAGGATGTCTTTCTAAGCGTGATACAGATAAATAAAATTAACACAGCAGAAAATTTTTAAATTTTTTTCTTCCTTAAATTGATGACTTAAGTGCCATCATATCAATTCAAGAGACACGTGTGGAGCATTTACTATGGGTCAGGCACTGTAGTAGATGCTTAATATTCAATGATGTAAAATCAAAAGCCTCCCACTCTCTGCTCTCGAGGGATTCCTAGTCTAGAACACTGTTGCTTTCTTTTCCCTCTCCCACCTGCTGGCAGAGATGGGAAGAGCCTTAAGTGAAAACATCTGGCTGTCTGACATGAAGCCCGTCATTCAGCATGTGTGCAATTTTCTCATCAACAGCTTTGTATTTTGGTGTAAGAATAAAATTTTATCAGTATAATGCTTGAAATTTGGCATGTCGAGGTGCTACCTGTTGATTGAAAATCTGTCCGAATGAGTAGGCTCCCACTGGTGTCCATGACCACCTCCCTTGGCTGGAGAATTTTGTTGTTGGTGGAATGAGTCTCTCCCTGAGTCTCTGGATTTGTAGCAAATCTACTCCAAGCCATGCTCTTTGCGCATTGGAAAGCCATCAGGGCTTGGTGATTGAGCCAAATTACATGCTCTGATAGTGAATTTGAAGAAGGAAAACAAAGCTTTATAGGAAAGGTAAAGTAAGATGGTAGCTTTGCTTCAAAACTACCAGTTCACCACGTATGTGACCAAATATGAGGTAAAGGCCTGGCATAAAACCAGCTCACCAGGGTTCCTACTGCCCCCAGTCATCTGGAAGGTCTTCAGAATTAGCTGACTTCCCAAAGGGTACCTTAAATCTTGCCTTCCTTTAGGAGTTAAAGAGCTCCCTTACCAGTCATAAGTTCCTAGTTATGGTCACATTTGTACCCACAGATGGCTGTGATTAATTTATACATTATCACTTCCCAAATCCCATCTTTTAAAATAGAGGTTATTGTTCAGCTGTTCTTTTTAGATCTGTGTGAGCTTATCCAGTATTTCCGGAAAAAACCACTGCATTGGGAACCCAATAGCCTGAGTCTTTCATTGCCATTGACTGGCTAAATGACCTCGGCCAAATTTCTGAAAACCCAAAGCTTACTTTTCTCATTGTAAAATAAGGCAGAGGCACAAATTCCTTTGCAGTCCTAAAATTTAGGATCTCCAAAACTTAGCCATGGGCATCAGCTTGCCCTGGGCAATAATATTAAGTTTTGTTTTTTGTCAACGTCCTTTTTGTGTCACAATGTCTTTCTAAAAACATCCAACCTCCATCCACACTGTCGTTTCTGTCCTAGGTGATGAGTCAGATGAGACCACAACTTAAATCATTTTGAAACCACTCATTTATAGTCTTTCCATTACTTTCTATGGTAGATGAAATAAGAAAGTAAGGGAGCTGTTGTGGGGTCAAGTAGAAGTTTCAAACACAGCAGAGCCGTGCAGTTCTGTTGTATCCAGGATCAATATGCCATGTCCTTGGGAGAAGGTCTTTTTGGCGCAACTGCTTGTCTGTTTTAGAAAGAGAAGTAGTTTTCTCCAGGAAACCTCCAGCTTCTCTAAGGCTGCAGGTTTACTGACTGAGAGGGAACAGGAAGACAATGAGGGCACCCAATGGAAGGTAAGAATTATTTCCCAAAAAGGCCTTGACCAATTGATACCTGAACCTGGAACATGAGCTCCCATATATCTCACACTTTCTCATAGGTTATCTGATTCGCCTCTATGGATGTTTTTGACCCTTTTCTTATTTAATCTCTGTGTTGTCCTAGGCTCTGCTATTATGCTAATCTCTTTCATTTCCTCTTTTTAGCTATTGACAAAACCTGGACCCATGGAATCTGTCATGGACTGGTCTTGGCGGGAGATTGGGGGGCGGTGTGCATTGGTATTTATTCAGTGTTTTGCAATGCAATTGAATCCACTGTCAGTGAAATTTGCTCTAATTCTTTGGGAGGGCAGAAGCCAAGTCTTACCACGTAAAATAATACATGTGTTTCAGATAACACATCCTTGCACTTTTTTTTCTAGAATAATTGGAACGTTCATACAAATAGATTTAGTCTCCTTGTAATTTATTTAATTGCCTCTGTTATGAATGACTTATAAACATGTCCATGCCAGTTAATGTTTCTGATTCTCAGTTTGTTAAATGAGGGTGTTGAACTCTACGATCTCTAAGGTCTTTTCCAACTCCAAAATTCTATGACCCGATACTTCTATTGTTTAGACAAAAAATAGGTCTGTTCTGAAATGTTCTGTTTTAGGCAGCAATCCAAATGGACTTTTTAAGAATTCACATAAGAAAAAAAATATTCTCACATAGAGTTCTATAGGATGAAGAGAGGGCCCATTCAGTACTTGTTTGCTCTCTGTGGGAAAGCTATTCTTTTTTTTTCCTCTTTGAACAATATAAGGAAACAACTTATCTTTTACGATTTTTGGATTCAGTTCATGGAGGGTGTCAGTATTGTCTAGTGTTCCCAACGGGGACGTGAGAGTCAGAGATCCCAGGACTCGTTCCCAGCTTTTCTGCTCCTTGTGTGACCTTCGGAGGCCATGACACAACTCTTAAGACTCAGTTTATCTGCCTGAGAAATTGGGCTCCTATTTTTTTTTTTAACGGAGAAACCTGAAGTTTTTGGAAGAGGGTTAGAGTAGCCTGAGGGGTTGAAGTGATGGATTGTGGTCTTCGGGAGCAGGAGCGCCCGGTCTCAGGTGCTTCTCTGCTGTGTGGCACAAGCAGCTTCTGCACAAATAGTACAGGAGAGGGCATTACAGGCCCAATTCAGAAACTGTAAGAATTCAGCCCAAATGGGCGGCCTGCACAGGAGGTGACCTGTAGTACGCTTGAGAACAGATTTGCTGTATGAAATAAAAGTAAAGTTTCAAGATAACCGAGTGCAGGGTGTAAGTGCAGGGGGTGGGGGTAAGCATAGAGTTTGTTAGAAGCTTCCACTTCTTCATTTCCGGTTAGCACCTTAATGAACATGAATCTTACCTATTGAGTAAGCTGAGCAAATTCTCTACATCGCTACAGATAGTCTCAGTGACAACCAAAAACTAAAAACAACCTTCCTCCTATATTACCTAGCCAGTTTTTCAGATAAAAACACTTAGTAAGGTGTAAACCAGGACAACAGACTTAATACAGTTTTACTGATTGTGCCAAATTAATGTGAACTAGTGAAATCTTACTCCTGTCAGAAACTTGACACAACCTCTCTATTCCTAAAATCTCACGTCGAGTGGAAAAAAAAATATTGCCTGTAGCTTCACAGTGATACTGTTCGATTTGGAAATAGCCAGGACGTTAGTTTCAAATCAGTCCTTCACATTGCTCCAAATATAGCGGGTCAGAAAAATAATTATGGTCTGAGGAGGAATCCCTCAATTATGTTTTATGATCTAACTATGACTGTGAATTGACTCCTCAGAATGAGAGTTTGGTTGGCATTCCATCAGTAAACATGAAACGACATTCGGATTTCCCAAGCACATGTGCAAACATGCAGTGCTCTAAAGCAGCCTTCCCAGCGCAGGTAGAAACAGTCATTTTGGATATGTACTCCTCTGCTTTCGTGTAAGGGCATCGAGTCATCACTCAGGCATGTTTAAATGCTGCACTTGAGTTACCTGTTTGAGAGGCGAAGACGTGCTGGAGTTGCACCACGATTCATCATATTAAACTTCATTTGGTGGAAACATTACAAGGGAATAGGTTCTCAGTCTCCTAGGAAGTGCCTGGCTCTACATTACTTCCCAATCGCCCCACTCGCCACGGCCCCTTTATTTCTTTGTAGCCTGTACCCTTAGTGCAGTGAGAGGCTACGTTTGGACCAGAGGCCCCCATCCTGTGAAAAATTCAGATGGCTATAGTAGTAATCAAAAATACCAATAAAGTGTCACCGGTCCTCGCTGGTGATGTGGGATGGCGGGTGAGTGAGATATAAAAATGAATCATGAGGCGAGACGTGATTGCTGCTCAGGCAACCATTTCCAAATGTGAGTGCACCCCGGTTGCATAAATGGTTCAGAATATTCTCCGTTAGGCCAAAAGGCTTGCAGATAACGGCATTAACTCATCAGGCTCCAAGGGCCCTGGGGACCCGGGAGGCAGAAGAGTTGTTGCTCAAGTGGTTGAGCCGAAAACATTTGTATCTGGGTCCTGTTGGGTAAGTGGCATCTGCTGACAGAACTGCTTGGAGTAAAGGTGGTTTTAAAAAATAAGCAACACAGCCCTCTATGTTTAATACAGGAAGCTGTCTGAAGTGTAAAGAATGGTTAAGTAAATGAGTGGGGTACCATTAATCTTGGTTTGTTTCAGCACTACATCTTTAGCGGTTGGGGGGGCTGGGTGGAGCAAAAGACTTGCTCCTAGCTCATAACCTGAGTGTTAAAACTGATGTCCTTCCCATTAGGGCCTGTAAACTCATTAGCACATGGCAATTTATCCTCTTTTATTTCTTCTCAATTATCCTATCATCCATTGTATCTGGGTCTGATTACCCTTTCCCAGAGTCAAACATTATCTTGTAAATCATTTGCTTTAAGTCCAAGCCTGCCATTGCCTTGCCCGGGATTTGCTTAGGCAGGTAATAAATCAATTAGCATTAAACTTGTGGTGTCATCTATTTTCTTTCCTTGTGGTGGAAAAAAGGAACACTTGAAAACTTCGCTTAGGTTACATCACACTTCTGTGCACGCTTTTGAACAATACAGAGACATTTGCTCTGATTCGAGGGGGTGGGAAGGATAAGGGAAAACAAAACAAGAAATCTAAATCCTCGGTATGTGCCTGCGAGGCTGATGGCATCACAGGTATGGGGCCCTCATATTTCAGAGGTGACACTTTTAGTAATAATTGGAAACATCTATTATTCAAACATGGGCATCAGAGATTCTGTTTAAGGGATAGTCTCATTTTTATGTCCAAAACACAATTATGGAGCCAAAGGACTGCAGTTTCATTTTTTTCTTCTTTTATTCTTTTATGCACATTCTGCTTCTCTGCACACATACAGATTGATCTGATAGAACAAGATAAGCGGAGCCGAGTAGTTTTTTAGGCCATTGTCCTCTCCCCTCCCCTTCTATTCCAAAGAGTGTTTCTTCCCCTTTTGGTACTATACTAATTTACTTACTCATTTTCTCTTCATGCCCTGGATCCAGTTTTCAGTCCTTTGGCTGAGATTCTGCACAGAGATCCCAACCAAACAATTGTTAGCTCAGAAGTAAGCTAGATTAAAGAAAAAAAAAATCCCCTTTTCTCAGCAACCAGGAGCTTCTCCCAAATGATGCTCCACATAGGGGCTATAAATTAGTGGAGACCCCTGCCTCCTGGTCAGGGAAGAGGTGCCTGGAAGGGACTGTCAGACACGTGGCAGGGCCCCATCAGGGGAGCTGCTTCCAGCCGTGGAGAACAGTGGTAGAGCCATGAACAGGGCTGAAGCATGACTCGATTGGAGGGATTGGAGGGCAATTAATAACGTTTGGTTCTGGGTCTGACTGCTTGGACAGCAGACAGCTCAGCTCCCTGGAAGTGCTTACTCTCCTGCTGGCGATCTGCCCCACATAAAGTCCTCCTGCCTGTTCCCTGTGGTTCTTCTGGTTTCAGTCCTTAGCTTTTCACACTGCGAAAGTACATACTCACCGACAACGTGCATGGACCCTTCTTCCCCTGGTCAAAGTAACAGTACTAATTTAGTACCCTAATTTGTTCATTACTAATACTGGTTACATTTTCAGTGCCTAATATTATGGTGGGCAAGGGTCCAAAAGAATCATGTTGCCATGTGGGTCCATCCTCATGTAGGAGCTGATAAAAACACTCAGGAATGGTGTGAAACCCGCCCCCCAGAGCAGAGAATTTGAATCACGTGGTGGGGTTTGTTAAAACGCAGATTCTGACTCAGTAGGTCTGCAAAATTCTGCATTTTTAAAAAGATTTTATTTATTTATTAGAGAGAAAGAGTGAGTGGGAGGGAGATGAAAAGGGAGAGAAAATCTGAAGCAGACTCTACACTGAGCACGGAGTCCGATGCCGGGCTCCATCTTAGGATTGCAAGATCATGACCTGAGCTGAAACAGAGTTGGACGCTTAACCGCCTGAGCCACCCAGGTGCCCCAAATCCTGTATTTCTAACAAGTTCTCAGGTAGTGTGAATGCTGAAAGCCTATGGTACTTTATATTTTCTTGTAGAAGGAGTAAACTTTTCAACCTCTTATAGCCACTTACAAATGCATCCTTCTAGAATGTGTCCAACTAGGTACCAAGCTCCCTGCAAACAGGCCACGGCTGCCTTGGTGAATATATAATGATTAATTGCTTTGGTTGGGCAACTAGGAGGTCTGAGATCTAAATTCACTTCTGCAGCGAACTAGTTTTGTGACATTGGTCACTTCCACTGAAATCCTCCGGACCTCTGTTCTGTGCAATGAGGAGGTTTGGACTAGATTTTAGTATTGTTTAAAAGTAAGGGTAGGAATGAGGTGAGAAATGTGAATGAGAGAAAGAGTCACATAGGGATGATGGAGGATCCAGGAATGGTCATGATATTTAAATGGATCATGATATTTATTTATTTATTTATTTATTTATTTTTTTTTTAAGATTTTATTTATTTATTTGACAGAGATAGAGACAGCCAACGAGAGAGGGAACACAAGCAGGGGGAGTGGGAGAGGAAGAAGCAGGCTCATAGCGGAGGAGCCTGATGTGGGGCTCGATCCCATAACGCCAGGATCACGCCCTGAGCCGAAGGCAGACGCTTAACCGCTGTGCCACCCAGGCGCCCCAAACGGATCATGATATTTAAATGGACATCCGGTTCTTGTCTCCCTGCTAGGGTGGGGATCCTGTGTTACCATACCTTACAGCTTTCAAGAAGCGGGAAATACGGGTTTTTATTAGTGGAAAATCCCCTGACATGTAAATGCTGACAAGTAAAATGAGTTTTTTTTTTTTTTAAAGGAGAAGAAACACACACAGAGTGACACAAAACACTTCTATAGGCCAAAGAATGCCCCCAGACCACCAGTTTGCAGCCCCTGGCCTTGACCAGCCTCAAAACCTTTCTTCGAGGAAACACATTAAGAATGTTCACAAACATTAGTTTAGCCAAACTAATGAGATCAACATTCGTGATGGACAAACCAAACTAGCTATAAGGGTAGAGTGGAGGTGGCCAGCATTTAAGTGCTTTGGGCTTTCCTGAGTTTGATACACAAGATGGATGGAGGGGCTATATACTGAGCAACAGCAGGAAACAGACTGGGGGTACTGGCCCCACCCATGACTTATAATTGGGTTTGTTTGTGTGTGCATTTCTGGGAGTTGCCAGATATGCTTCTGGTTTTTGAGGTAGCAATACTTACCTGTGCAATGCTCAAGAACTGGAGGAGTCTTTTATCTCATAGAGAGACGCGTCACGAGATCCGGGTTGGTGGTAGCTTATCATTCACAGAGTGCAAGCTTTACCTTTAACTTCTAAGACCCCTTTCTTTTCTTTTTTTTTTTTTTATTATGATATGCTAGTCACCATACGGTACATCATTAGTTTTTGATGTAGTGTTCGATGATTCATTGTTTGCGTCTAACACCCAGTGCTCCATGCAATACGTGCCCTCCTTAATACCCATTAGCGGGCTAGCCCAGTCCCCCACCCCCCTCTCCTCTAAAGCCCTCAGTTTGTTTTCCGGAGTCCACAGTCTCTTGTGGTTCATTTCCACCCCCCTTCATTTTTCCATTCCTTCTCCTACCGAACTCACTGCTATTCCTTATGTTCCACAAATAATTGAAACCATATGATAATTGTCTTTCTCTGTTTGACTTATTTCACTTAGCATAATCTCCTCCAGTCCCATCCATGTTGATGCAAATGTTGGGTAATCATTCTTTCTGATGGCTGAGTAATATTCCATTGTATATATGGACCACATCTTCTTTATCCATTTGTCTGTTGAAGGGCATCTCGGCTCCTAGACCCCTTTCATAGGAACCGCTCACTCCTTCAATGATCCAGGTGTTTCCATTGACTCAAATACCAATACTCAAGCCCTGATTCGAGACCATCACACTTTTCCCAGGGTGACTCAGGATAAACGAGGAGATATGAATTACGTTGGCAATGACATGAACATCCATAAATCGTGGGGGGGGGACAGTTCTTTGTATAACTTCAGTTAGTTGCACAAAGGGATTCGAAGTCAGAGTATTAGAAGAGCTGTATCATTTTTTAAAATTTAAATTCAATTTGCCAAAATACAGTATATCATTACTTTCACATGTAGTGTTCGACCGTTCATCAGTTGCGTATACCATCCAGTGGAAGAGTTGGTATCTTTGACAGTTGTTCACAGTAGGTTCATAGTAGTCATTTTCTGATGTTCCATTATCTTGACTTGAGTTCTCTGGAGCTAGCCTTATAACAACACTTAGCTCCTTCAAAATTCTTTTTTTTTTCACCCTTCTTCAGTTGTGTAATTGTTCCATTCACATTATGGAGATGTGTCATGTCCTGACTTTTATATCCTGGAAAACATGTAGTAAGTCAAACTTGTCCAGACATGATGACACCACATAGACATGGCAGACTGTAAGAGGAGACAAATGGTTTAGGCTTAGATGTGAGACAAAAACTGGGGTTACTGGCAAGCATTAAATATTTATAAAGCAGCCAATCTTTGGTACTCATTGGGGAGTGTTTCTGCATGAGGCATGTCAGGCTTTATAATTAGTTATGGGACTTACTATTATTTGAGTTTTTGCCATGCTATTTTCTGCCTATGAAGGACCATTATTTTAAATATGCAATAAGAAGAAAGAAATATTGTTTGGGAAAGTGGTAGCTTTTCATTTTCTGAATTTTTGAATAATAATTTATGTTACGGATTCAGTCTAGTAATGACTTTGAATTTTTTTATCATCACATTTTCAGGGATCAGGTTACAGTAAAATAAAGACTGTGACCCTCAGTGTAGGATAAAAATAATTCTAAATTCAGGTATCTTCGTAATGTCTCCTTAAAGCTTCTTTCTCTGCAAGAAATAACAAAAGTAAAAATAAAAACACAAAGAAAACAAAACAAGCTCCTGTTTGCTTTTGACAAGTCACCAGATTTCGATTATTAGCAGAAATAGACTTACTAATACTTAACGGCATTTGTAAATATCATTAAGCAAGAGTTTCCTTTTCTGAAAGGAAGTTGTTGCGCTACAACCGTAAGTTGTTACAATTCTTGTGGGAGAGGGGAAAAAGAAAACCCAAACCCCTCAAACCTTAATAAAAGTTCTCAGCAAAACCATTAGGGATTTCAATTATGAAGCTGTTCTCAAGACTCTTGTAAATGTTATTTGTTGAACAATTTCTCTCTAACAGTGTATGACAAATTACTTGCTTGGCACCATAAATGATGCACAAGCCCTTTAATTAGAATATAGCACTCGAAATCTTTAAGACCTTCTAACATTTCTTAGTTAATATTATTCCTCATATGCCTTTCCAAGGAGATGTGGACTTGTTTGCAGAGTCAGAATGGGTGATGGAGTAGGGTGGACAGGGGTGTCACACTGGGCTGGGAATATCCCGAAGCTGCACAAAGAAAGGAAGGCTCTGACCCCAACAAGTTTTGATTGCAAAGGCGACTCTGATAACAGAGTTTTTTATTATCCATTGCTTTTAGCCTTATTTACCATCAGGCTCTCTTGCCACAAGCATGCTTTTTAGTTCTGACAGCCCTGAATTATGGCCATTGTGGGATCCTATCTCATTAACTGAAATGGGAGAATAAAACATCAAACAATCATAAAAATAATTTGGCACTGTGAAACCACTTAGGAGCAGCTGTCAAACAGGTTGGAAGATAAACTTCTAAATAAAAAGAATAGAGAGAGCTGCAGTGTCCTGCCATATGCTTCCTCGGCATTATAGACTCCTTAATAATATGAAGTGCCTGTGTTTATGCAGAATAGTCCAGACACTCCATATATGATATTGATTATGCCTTAACCCCAATTTAGTAAAGACCTACTCCTCCTTTTCCTAATCAGATATTGCAGAAGCAGTTTTCTGGAAGAAAAAAAAAAAGTCCCTAATGCCAAGCCATATTTTATCTGCGAAGTCTGTGGTGGGAGATAGGGCTTTGTCTTGCCTGTCATTGTGGCTTGGAGCCCAGTTTTAGGACAGCAAGGCCCCTCTGGGGCTCTTCTCCAGCAGTTTCCATCCAGCGATTCAAAAACATACATCTTTATCAAGCTGTTGTTGTCAGACAACATTAGATAATTAATAGGCCATTTGTCAGCCTGCACAAAACATGTTAAAATCCCAAACACAATCAGGATAAATATAGTTGCTTGCTCTCTGAAGGCTTTTTGTTCTGTCATGCAGGCATTGCAGGCAGATATTTGCTATTAAACGAGACTCATTATTAATCACGTCTAATGTTAATTAATTAACCACCTCTGTGTATTGAGGGCTCTCTGTGACTTTCAATTGTTTTAAGAAGCTAATTGGTAACTTAGCAGTTTACATCTAAGTTACTATTTTTCATTTCATTCATGTCAGGAGTTTACTCAGTGAAATATATTTATTTGCATTTCAAAACTATCCCATAGAAAGTCAGCTTTTAAGAGTGTATATAATCATGTGAGAAATGATAAAGGGAATGAAAGCCATAGAAAAGTATATACCCTACCTTTGCTTTTTCTTAGGCCTAGCTTATTAAAAATAATTTGATTTTTGTATTGTTTTGTAAACCTAATAGAAAAATTGAAATATTCAAATGTAATTTTTAGTAGATGATGACAAGAGGGATGATTGGCAGGCTTAGGCAAACAAATGCAGTATTTTACTATTCATTCATTCCTTCAACAAATATATGTTAAGTATGCGTGTCAATTATTGGTCAGTTCCCAGTCCAGTGGGGAATCTGGCCTCGCTGAAGCCAGGACAGAGCTGAGTTTTAGTTGTTTCAAACTGTGAGCTACTGGAAAGCAGGGACCTGACCTCTGTAATACACATCCCCTCTATGTTCCCCTACAGGGCAGATGCTCCATTGATATTCCTTCAACTGAGTTAACTAAATTCAAATACAATGGAAATGTCTTCAAAATTCTGATCTACTCACAAAGAAACATGGGTGATGTGATTAAAGAGAACTAGGAAAAGCAGCGTTGATCCATCATACATTTATGTGGCACGTTTCCATTGACCGATGGCTGTCCCGCCTTAACTTATTTAATTTTTTAAGTTGTTTTATCTTTCCTGTTCTGCCAATCAGTAAGAGGTCTGTGATTCTTAAGCTGACTCCAGCTTTACCTCTAGAACCTGGCCTTCAAGGAAAGCGGCTTTGCGCGGCGGCCTCCCAGGCCGTAGCTGTGTAGTTGGACAAGCCGCATGAGTTGTGGTGACGCGGCTTACCAGAGCATGTGACGCTGTTGATCAGTTCCTGGTGGAAGCTGTGACTGATTCAAAGATTTTATTATTGGTAACCATTATTTGGGAAAGCCCACCCTAAGGGATCACAGATATAAAAAAGCATTACTGGACTCTAGTACTTTGAGAAGAGAAATTATTTTAAATTTTATTACATAAACAGGGAAGCTGATGTAAGGGGAAAAAAGTGGTTCTTCATCTTTGTGCTTCAAAATTTTCAGTTAATGATAGGGATTCACACTTCATAAGTCAAATCATATCCATTTTATTTTATTTTATTTTAATTTATTTATTTTTAAGATTTATTTATTTGACAGAGAGACAGCCAGCGAGAGAGGGAACACAAACAGGGGGAGTGGGAGAGGAAGAAGCAGGCTCCCAGCAGAGCAGGGAGCTCGATGTGGGGCTCGATCCCAAGACCCTGGGATCATGACCTGAGCTGAAGGCAAGACGCTTAATGACTGAGCCCCCCAGAGCCCCCAAAATCACATCCATTTTAAACATGCCTACGAGGATTCTTCTTCACATCTATTATGAGAGTATTTTTAATGTCTTTGATAGCTTCATTTATATGTATTTCACTGTAAGTATTAAATATCTTGTGCGTACTGCATTCTAGATGAAGTAAAAATCACAAGCATAATCAGTGATACCACACACTAAAGACATCTGTATAAAATGTAGCAGGCCAAATATAACTGATGGTAACACTGTTCACTGAGACCTAGAATATTTTCTTTCACTCTCAGGAAACTTGTAGAAGTAGGCATGAGAAGGAACCAGGAAATTTGCCATAGTTGATGACATGGATGGCAGAGTACCTAGAGATAAATAGTGTTTTTTTTTTTTTTTAAGATGTATTTATTTATTTAAGAGAGAAAAAGGGAGAGTGGGGGGAGGGGCAGAGAGAGACCAGAATTTCCTGCAGACTCCCCACTGAGAGTGGAGCTGGACAGGAGCTCTGTCTCACCACCCTGAGATCATGACGTGAGCCGAAATCAAGAGTCTGGGGCTTAACCCACTGAGCCACCCAGGAGCCCCTGGAGATAGTGTTAAACAAACAAACAAACAAACAAACAAACATGTAACTAACAAAGACCCAGCAGTCAAACCACAGTTTTCTACCTGCTCTCTTTTTCTCTCTAAACTACTGAAAGCCTACTCACAGCTGAGAGGGTATTTTTTTAGTATGTATCCTTATTTATTTTTACAAGTAGAATTCCTTATATGTGTAGTAAGACAGATATTTTTTAGTACCTTTTAAGTTAAGATGCTGTGCATTTGTCACTGCTAGACTTCACATTTTTATTTATTTATTTTAACTGTCTCAACGCTAAGTTCCAAATGAGAGAGAGGGAGAGAGGGACAGACATGAATAATTTTCTCTCCAAATACACAGGGCATGAGAAGCACATGCACATATGCACATAACAACTGCAGAGCTTCAGTTGTTTTATCCCTGTTGAAGTGCTGTTGTTGAATTATATGTAGGGTGGGGAAAGACGACTGGATTGAAAAATGTCCTTTAGCCAACAAAGATCTAGATTGGAATTTAGCTTAAACCAGTCTGAGTGATATTCCAGAGGCTTTTATTGCTGGAAATAATATTGAATGGAAAACGGTTACACAAAATGGAAATATTTTATATCATAGGTTGCCATACTCTAGATTACAATTATATGGCTTTTGAATCCAGTTCCCATTATGAGCTTGTGAAAGATCCCTTTCTTCTTACACAGATTTTTGGCTTAATTTATAGTAACAACTCCTGACACAGAGCTTTTGTGAAAGTCTCAGCTTTTACTCCTTTAAGGTAAACTCAGTGGTACACGTGCAAGGAAGTGGGAGACAGGCCATGTTGAGTAAAGCTGTTACCAAGGATCTGTGCGTTTTCCAGACTCTTTCTGAAGTCAAAAATGAAGGGCCCTTCGAGAGAACACAGCGTGACTTCAACTGTCTTCTTCGGCTCCTTTTTTTTTTTTTTTTGTCATCATTTTTTGGTGGTGGTTGTTTTTTTTGTTTTGTCCTGAAGATGTAAGCTGCTGTTGTCTAGAGAGGGAGGAAGAGGTTTCTCGTAGGGATGTTAATTTCAAGGCTGAGTAGTTTCCAGTCACCAGGCCTTGCTGGAAGTATCGGTCAAGATTTGCCTGGAGGCAGCAGGGACCCATTTGTCTCACCTGCAAGGAACATGGTCTTGGGAAAATGGCAAGAACTTTTGGCAGGTTTTTTAATTAGCATCTTAGTGTCTTTGGCTTTAGACTGCTTATTTGCTAATTCTCGTGGTGATTTTCTTCCTAGTGGTATGTGTTTAAAGCATTACATTGTGAACCTTCAATACCGTCTTCAGAGCTTTTTACTCAAGTGGTCAGCTAGGTTTATATTAGTGTTTTGAGCATGACACACCATTTAGAAACAATATTTGTTTTGGCATAGCTTAATAACTATAAAATCAAGATACAAACCAGAAAAAAAAATGTTGAAGACCATAATGCTGTTTTAGTGGGAAATACTCTTTATTCCCTAGACATAGCAAGAAGCTGCTCTTGTCCAAATTATGAGTTGTGAAACCCTGTCTCAGAAAGCAAAATTGTTGAAATGTTATTGAGGCATAACTTTTCTCCCTAGAGTAGCTTCTTTGTTGTGGAGAGAATAAGGAAAAATAAAGCAGCAGCAATCTTTCTGTAATATTCTTGCAGAGAAAGAAGAAAATTAGAGAGACCAGACTACTGAAGTTTATTCCTGCTCTGTAGACTCCTTGGCCTCAGTTTATCACACACCATTAAGAAAAATGAGGATTCCAGTCAATCACAGCTGGTAGTTTGGCTTTATTTCTTTTTTTTTCTGGTAGTATCTCATGCTATATTTATTTACATACTGCCTCAGACACACATGCACGTTGTTGGATAATGAGATACTCAACATGGCTTAAAATCCACTCCCCCCCTCCCAAATTATTAAGCTATTTGAAAACAAGAAATAATGCTGAGAGAAAATTTGTATTAGCTTGATTGATTATCTTATTTTAATCCATATTAAAGCTTTAAGTCTCTAGGCGTGGCTCTTTACTTCTAACACCTCATAAATTATAGCTATAATGAAGCAGTCATTTATCCTGAGCTGATGATAAATGGCTTGCCCTAGGAGGAACTAAAGAATAGGCAAGTAGATCATTTTCATATTTGGTGAAAACAATATTAAGTACCCAGACCTCAGTGATTGCCCTAATAAATGAATAATCTGAGGTGAGGGGCTTGGCAGTCAGTGTAAAAAATAACCTGAGCTTTCTCTGTCATTTGTCAGGCTTTGCTATGACAGCATGCATTATGGGTAAATGAGCAATCAGCAAGAACTATGTTATGGCTGGGATGTTTTTGAGAAATTTATCATATGCATTGCTTGGTACCTTAAGACCTTAAGGCTTAATGGCTATAGTGCATGACTGCAAGTGAGCACAGTTCCTATTTACCATGGTATGCTTCATTTGTGCTCCATCTCTCACCTTAAAGAAAAAAAGGACCTTTCCCAAATGAGCTTCATTTGGTTTTGTTTTTAAAACTTTAACGTCTATGTGGATGACGTTCTATCTCTATGTTGACGGGCACTCCTTGTGGTAGATTGGGTTAAGGAGATTTGGGGGATCTGAATTCAAATGGAACTTAAGGGTCAAAAATTTATCAGTGCATGGGGATGTCGGAAGTCTGGATTCCAGTGTACCTGCAGCCAAATGTATTATGCAAAGTGACATTACCTCCTGATAACACTATTAAATATTTAATGGTATTTAAGAGTTAAATGAGTTTTCCACCCTCCCCTAGCCCACCAAACGGTTGATCTCTTTGATTTATTACTGAATCAGAAATAACCAAGAGTGGTTGAGATATAAATGTCTCATTGGAATTATGCAGTGTGTTAGGACAATATCTGACTCATTATGGTTTGCTGCCATGTGTAGTAAAAAATATGGAACCAATATCTGAACTGCTCTCCCCAGGCTGGAGAGCTCTCATCCACACTCTGGTCCCAGTACTGTGAATCTTATTAGGAAATATTCAGTGAAGGAGAATGTGGCTTTATCAGTGACCTCTGCTTCCAGAATACCCAGAATTCACAGGTGATTTTGAAGTAGGTGCACATCAAATTCAAATTCTGGTATTAACCCTAGTTGGATACATTTGTTCATTCATTACTCTGACGTCATTTTCTTCCTGTGTAAAATGGTGACAATACTATCTTGAAGGGAAGTGTGGAGTAAATGAGCTAGTATGAGGAAGATGCTTACCATTTGATAGATACTCTATAAATATTCAGTTAGTTCCATATCTTTTTAACCCTGGTCAGGCACCTGAGCAGTTTCAATGTTCAAAATGTAGATGGCATTTTAAAAGATACTGTATCAAGGCCAGTTGCCTGCTACACTAGAGCAAGATATTAGTGGGACAAATTCAGTTAAGTAAAAACATTTGTTGAATGTCTACTACGAGTCAGTTTCCAATAATGACATAATACTATCACGTCATTGGTCACCAGGACCATTGCAGTAACCTCTGATTTTCCCCCTCTGGTAACTCTCATCCAAGAACTTTCCAGTTATCTTTCCAAAATGCAGATCTGATCATGTCATGACTCCTAGCTGCCAAATTATTTAGCATCACAAACGAGGGTCTCCATAAGCTTCAGACTACCATGTCAGCTTCATATCATGCATCCCCTTTTAATTCTGTATTTTAGCTATACAGAACTACTCACAGGTCCTTCAATATATTAATCACACGCATGCTTATCTTAGCTTAGAATGTACTCATTCAGCTCACTCAGCTGTCTTGGCATAGCCAAACCTTCCTGCAAGATGTTTTATTTAAAATTTCAGCTCTAGTGCGTAACCTTCCCCAGATTTCCAGGTTCCTTTTAGGTGTTCCCTGTGTACTTTGTGGGTGATAGCCCACTCATCATTTTGTGCAGTAACCATCTGTGTGCTATTTCCCTGTGAGTTCCTTGAGGACAGGGACAGTGTCTGTTTCATCATTTTACTCTCAGAAATTCACATGGTACCCAGAATGTAGTAGATGCTTTATAAAGGTGCTCTGTAAACATGGAATCAGTGAGAAAGATGTTCTGCTTGTCTTGGAACGCCTCAAACTCAAAGTTGGGTAAGTTCTCAGCGGGGGTATAGCAGGAACCACACATTCCTTGCTGTGCTCTGAACCTACAGAGCCCACCTGTTCCCTTCCCCCATCAAAACTCAGGAAATGCCTGAGTTGACTGACCTTTCTCTGGAACCTGAATGAGGGGGTGAGTTTTCAGAAGGGCTGTGTGGGGAAGGACAGGAGAACTCTAGAGTTCTAGAACTCTGGGTGGCAGAGGGTGCCAAGAGGACCTAATTCTTCTATCCCTGGGAATTGGTAGACATCTCTGCAAGGACTCCCGACTGCTACAGATGAAGACACTGAATGGTTCAAGGCCATTTCTTCTGGATCTCAGGGGGCGAGGAGGCCTAGAACCAAGTTCCAAGTTCTAGGTAAATTGAGGGAGCTGGATACTAAGCTTTTAAAATATGAGGGCCCCTTTTCATCACATGAAGACTTCATAGACCTTTAAGTATTCATTGATGGATAAAATCAAACTATAAAATATCTATTAGGAATTCAAGACACTTTCAATTAATTTTGCACTTAACTGACCACGACCGCGTGTGCAGTGAGTGTACTCCTGCGTGAGCAGCTCTGAAGGACATGTGACTGGTAGTACCATGTAGTACCTAAGAGCATGGATTTGAGTCAGGCACACTTGGGTTTGAATTCTGGTTCTGACACTATGTGCATGATCATGGGCAAACTGTCTTGGCCTTCATTTCCTCATCTGTAAAGCAGAGGTGGTAATATCGACCTCACAGTGGATGGTGGTGTAGGATATAAGATAATGAAGAGAAATATAAAGCACAGCATGGAGAATCAGTGCCCACTCTATAAATGATCAAGAATGGGAAGGATGGTTTAGCAAGTATGGGATTATGAAGTCAGAGCAAGGTGACTGTCTAGGGCAGGTGAGCATTATTTGTGTAGAGTGGACTGTGTTGGGGAAGTTTGGTGGGATGCGTATTGGGGTCTGTGAGGGGAAGGACAGGCTGTGATGGAAGCATCTGGCAAAGATCTGGTACCTTCCTTGATGTGAGAACTGAGAATCCTCAGGATTTCAGAGTGAGGGTGACGTGATTAAAATGATGCTTCAGGAAGTGTTCAAAGGATTTGAAAGTAGACTGGGTAAGAGAGCCTGGGGCAAGGGAGAAGTTAAATATGTTCCCAAAGTCATTAGTTATCAGCACAAAAGAAGAGCCCTGTGATGCAATTATGGGAAACCTTTAAAAGGGTGAGTTTGGGGAGGAAATCGGGAGAGTCTTTATTCAGTGAGATTTATGAATGGAAAGCGCTCTCCTACCACAAAAGAGGAGAGGCCAGATGGACTAAATACATAGTGCCGAGAGTCCTCTTCTGTCTTCAGAGAGAACTGAATTCTTAGGAGCTGCTGGACCCCTCCCTCTGCCTCCAGGGGGGGATTGCAGATAGAGAAACCAGACAAACCAGACGGAGCCCTGCTGGGTTTCCTGGTGAGCAGGGCAAGTTGCAGACCCAGCATTGTAGGGGGGGAAACAGTGGTTGGGGAAAAAGTCCATTTGCTTCCTGAAGAGTGTAAGGAGGGCACAACCTGGTCAACCAGGAGGATGAAGAAGAAAGATAAAGCCATTAGCTTGGATGGGATGGAGGCTGTTGGTAAAATCGGAGAAGGGCTTCTGGCAGAATGAAGAAGCCAGGTGTTAGTTAGCCTTCCCTGTCTGAGGGCAGACAGAGGAAGTGTTCTGTTTCTTTTTGTTTGTTTCCTTCCCTGTGTCTTAACACTGCCAGTTAAGGTGGGCAAAGATATTACAATATAAACATGATTGCATAAGGCAAATTGATTGCTCAGATTGTAATATTAATTTTGGGGGGGGAGACTGAGGCTGTACTTTTTCCTCCTTCCCTTCTTGCCACGGAAAGTAGTGCAGTGCCTTGCGCATAATAGGCATTCAAGAAATATTTGACGACCCCGTGAGTGTAATGAAAGGATCTGATACGGGAAGCATGAATGGGACCTTCGATGTTGGCTGTTTGGAAGAGTCAAGGAGCTTGCTCACAGAGAAGAAACTGGGGAGAATTTCCATTTGCAATTTATTCTTTTCCATGGAACACCAGGAGATTTCAAAGCAGATGGGGAAGAGAGAAATCCCAGTTCTGGTAAGGGCTTTCAAATATTATAAATAGAAAAATAATCTTTACAAACTTATTGTGAACAGTTGTTTTCGACACTGAGGGGAATGAGTTCTCTTTCAAGTTTCATTCATTAAATTTGACAGTTACTGAGCACGTACTGAACGTAAGGTACCGGACTAGGTTCTGTGGTGATGTTGAAAAGAATGTAGACCTTTGTTCAAATGGCTACAGTATGGAAATATCTACCGCAAATAAAGGTATTACTCCATTTGACTAACTCCATATTTAGGATCAAAAATGGCAAATGGGAAAAACTGCCAAAGCCTCGTTAGTGGTTTTTCCAAGGTTGTGGGGGCCCATAAGTCCAGGAATGGAAGAGAGACCATTAAAAATGGCCCTGTACCGTTAACTGCAATAACTTCACTTTTAGGAAACTCTTGTTATTTGTTTTGACTGATTTTCTTTCTTCTTTCACTAACATCAGTAGTCACGTATATGATTCCTCAATATGGAACATGAAGCCTCCTTTGCCGGCATGGAAGAAATTAAATTAGCATTCCTACCTAATTGGGATGCTTACATGCCTACTGACTACGGGCTTTTATATCGTGTTACTAGCTACCTCTTACAACCTTTGTGCTTGCTAGAAAACAAGCAAAAGATTAAAGCGCTTTGATTCATATGTTAACAGCATATGGAAGTTACTCTTAAGAAGTATAATTGAAATGAAAAAGCTTAAAAGCATCTTTTATTCCTGTAATTTCCATCTGCCCCAAACCTTAAGTATATTTGATATAATACAGACAAATCCATTGGAACAACTTATTTTATATAAAAGTATTTCTACATGGAAATAATACCATGGTGTTATCTGTATAATAAAACATCTCAAATTTGCTAAGATTGCACAAAATGAACACTATTCTGTCTCCAAAGGATTTTCTGTTTTTTGACAGAATTCTTGGGTTTGAAGAAATGTGTTCTAACCAATGCATATCAGCGAATGTGATAAGTTTGTATTGAATCATAGTTTTAAAAATGATAGTAGAGGTGCCTAGGTGGCTCAGTCGGTTAAGCCATGGACTCTTGATTTTGGCTTAGGTCATGGTCTTAGGGTTGTGAAATAGAGGCCCACGTGGGGCTCCGTGCTGGGCATGGAGCCTGCTTGGGATTCTCTCTTTCCATCTTCCTCTGCTCCCTCCCCCGAAAATGAGGGTAAGGTAGAGCATTCTACCATAAATACCAGAAGTATTGCTCAGGGATAGATTTTATTATCATTTTATAATTTCTCATGTTACAAAATCTTTGGCATAGAGAAAGGTGAACATATTGGTCACGCTCCTTCAGGGGTGAAGATTCTATCCAAGGCATGGATTCCTTGACTGTCTCCTAGAGAGCTGTGGGTCCTGTCCTGCCCTCGCCACCAGGCTAGGCTGCTCTGCAGTTGGCTTAGGAACCAGGGGCGCTATTTCCCACACTCACGTGTGTGACTCAGGCTGCACAGGCAGGCTCCAGTCAGGTTAGACTCATGGTCATCTGTATTCTTCTTGTCCGGAGGTCTCTGCTCCTCTAAGTTGTTTGAACTATTTGGGAAGTTACTTGTGCACCTCAGGCATAGTCAGCTTTGCAAATAGAGAATCATCTGGCCTCTGTGACTTTAATGGGATGAACTTTTCTCAATGATCCTGGCATTACATCCTTGGCCGACCACCCAGTGTGAATTTCTCTACAAATTCAGAGGTGGCACCTTGAACTTTAGGTCTGGGGTGAGCTGTCCAAACTCACAGAGGGAAGGGGCTAGATGTATTTAATATCTCATCTCCCCTCTTCCAACTCCCCCAGTGTGAATGGGGAAACAAAAGTGGTTTTTTACTCAGAAGCTTTGGAGGGTATGCCATTCATCTCAGAAAAGATGAGTAACGATAGCAAGGCCCCTTAACAGCGTGGGAATTGTGCCTTGCCACAAAATAATCCAAATCTTGTCATTCACTCAGTAGTAAACTATTTGGGGTGTCATCTCCCTCCTCCCCTCCTTCCCCCCCACCATGTTCTCCTCCACCACTTCCCTCTATGCCCCCCCCACATACCCTTCTCCCCCACCCTGCTCACGTCATGCCAATGCCTTAAATGACAGCAGGTCTGCATCTTCCCCCAATTCTTTGCTCATTTGGTTCCACCTGCATGGAGGAATGCTTTTCTTGACCTCCACTTGGCAAATCACACTCAGCTTTCAAGACTTCCTCCATGAATCCTTCTTGTCCTCAGTGGACTCCTCACTTCCTCTGCTGTGATTCACTTATCTATGAAAGCACTCAACATTTGATCAGGAAGCCTTCCCCACAGGATTGTGAATTATGTTAGGTCAAGGATCGTTTTCTTAAATTGTACTCTTTTATTAGATAACACTTGATACACTGAAAAGAGTATATATAGCATACTATATGTAACACATGCGCACGTAATCGAGTATAAAAATGAAATAAACACCTGTAAACTTACTACCTAATTTAATTAAGAAGTGGCACAGGACTGTTTTATTTTAACTCTCCATGTCCGTCTTCCCTTCGCTGCCTCATTCTTGAGGTAACTATTCCTCTGAACTTTACTTTTATTATTCACCTATTGAAAAATGATTTTATTGCTTAAATATAGATTACCAAACAATATACTATTTGGCTTTGCTTGTTTTTGAGTTAAAAAATAATCTTCTGGGTCTTGCTTTTCTTTTGCAGTATTTTGTTTCTAAGATTCATCCATGTTGCTCATTTTCACATTGTATACCATTTTATGATATGACTGTACCACAGTTTATTTATTCATTCTCTTGTGGATGGGCTTTTGGGTTTGCAGGTTTTTGATGTGACCAATCTCAAACACGCCTTCCAGTATGTGTATACAAGAGTTGCTCTAAAGCATATGATTAAGAGTGGAATGCTGTCAAGGGAGAGAGCACAACAGTACAACATTTTTTTAAAGGTAGTTGTGGCAGTTTACACACACACCAGTGATGTACAAGAGCTCCCACATTCTTTACATATTTAGATCAGTTGATATTACCTTATTTGCCAACCTGGGAGATGTAAAATACTATCTCACTATTGCCTTGTTTTGTATTTTCCTGGTAACTAGAGGGATTGAGTTTCTTTTCATATATATGTGGGTTTTTTGTGTTTCCTATTTAGTGAAATCTTGTTCATGTCTATGGACTATATTTCCATTGGGTTTTTATTTAGTGTTTTATATTAGAAGTTGTTTTTATATTCTAGATACTAATCCTTGGTTAAGTATATGTTTTTCAAATACCGTGCCTTAGTTTGTAGGTTTTCTTTCCTTTCCTTTCCTTATGCTATCTTTAAATCAACAAAGTCTTACTTTCAATGTAGTCAGTTTTATCAGTCTTTGCTTTATCACTAGTAATTTGTATGTCTTGTTTGACATTTTTTTAAATTTATATTTTAATCTCTGCCCCTAGCACCCAAACTAGTTTCAAGATCACAATAAATTTTGGTTGAAATAAAAAAGAATTAGTAAATAATATGAACTGAGGAGTAATAAAAACTTCATTTGATTTGCCAAGCACACATGGTTTTTACTGGATCAAACTCTGCATATTGGAATAAGAAAACCAGACAATATCTGAAACATCTCTCCTGCACCTGCTGGTTGTGGCCAGCACTACAGAACCATATCCCCTCACCATTTCTATGCATGCCAACCGTGACTTCCAAATGGTTTGCCTGAGTCTGCTGGGTCTGAGCATGGGCAGGTCAGAAGTTCAAGGAATTACGTCCCCTGGGATCAGTTCTCAGCAAATGACTGATGAGAATTGGTGAATAAAACCCCCAGCTCCATCACTTCAGCAGTACTGATCTGCACTGTTTTCCTCAGTTCCTAGTGGTAACTTATTTGATAGCACATCCTTTATTGACTTCCGGTTCTTCTCTATCTCACTGCCTACTCCTCTACCTGTGTTTCCTGAAACTATCTCTGACATAAACTACTTGCTCTCAGATCTCTGTCTCAGGACCTGATGGTGCTATTAAAAATGTGTGAATGTCAGTTTCTGACACAGGAATTGGAATAATTGTAATTTAGGATTGGATGAATGTATTTTTTTAAAACTATTAAATAGGTTAATGTAAGCAAAGTAATAAAACCAGTGTTTGGCTTATGGTAAATGGTCAATAAGTATTAGAAATTAACTGTGTTTTACACTTTCCTAAGGCCAATGAATGAATAACATATCACTTGATACATTCTAAGAAGATGACATTGTTGTTCATTTCTTGTCACTCTATATAAGACATTGCAGTTAGGCTCTGCTGAAATCTTAGGAAGTTTGGTCTAACAATTCAAAAATAATTTTTCTGTTGTTTTTAGAAAAAAGTTCCAATCTCATGAGTGTTGAACTCTACTCTGAGATTATAATGGATCTCCTTTTAGTGCCTGGGGAGAAGGAAACATGCCAAATGAAAACAGATTTCTCTGTAAATCTATACTTTTCATTTTCCTTTAACTCAAGAATACCTTTACTCTTATTTGCTGGGGGTTGTGGGGAGAGAAGAGGGAATTATATAAAGAAGGTTTTTGTCCCCAGGAATAACATTCCAGAAAGCTTGATTCTGTTAAATGGATAGAGTTGTAATTTGAATCTGTGTGGTTACCAAAGAAGGTACTTCCATGAGCATTTTGTTCACTAATCTTTGATATTCTATCAGTGGATCTGACATGAGTTTTAAACTTTCTCTTCCTATAACTAATAATTGCAAAGAAGTTAGCATTTGGATGTCACCCATAACCTTTAATAATATGACTTCCTGTTTAGAAAGTAAGCTTCATAAGAGACCCGATTTCATAGATTGAGTCTGCATTAACCAAGATATTTTCCTTGTATTTGAAACTGTTTGAGACAAGGCTTGGTTTAATGACAAGAGAACTGGATTTGAAGCCAGAAGACCTGGCATTGTCAGCTCCTTAATTAGACCTGTGATATTGGGGAAAGTTATTTTAATATCATAAGCTTTGGTTTCCTCATCTGGAAGATGGGGAAAATAATGAAATCTAGTTCAGAGAGTTGTATAAATAGTAAAGTGGAATACAAAAACAGATTGGTTCTTAAGGAGATTTTATTTTACTCATGGGACTTTTAAGTTATTCTAAAATTTCATTTGCTACAACAAAATAATTTTATGTATTTTTTTCCTTTATCTTCTCTATGGTTCCAGAAAGATAGTTATGCTTAAAAATATTTGTTCGAATGAATAATCAAATAATCTTCTTCGGTAGTTCAAACTCAGGTATTTCAGTTGAATTGATTTGGGCTGTTTAGTCAAAACATAAAAGTTTATTGAGAATAAAGAATTTCTGAGAATTCTTGATATTTCTTATCCACAATATTTGTTTTTCAATATAATTTATTTATCCAAGCCAGTCAGTCAACACATAGTTACTGAGCCCCAGTTATGTGTTAGTCACAGTATTAGGCACTGAAAAGTGGTTGAAAGAGAAAATTTTTGTGTGTGGCTATATGGTATCAATATCAAAAGAGAGAACCGTAATTTCAGCAAGACTTTCTGCTAATCTAACTCGCGTCAAAGAAACTGGCATGTAGAAAAGCCATTTAGCTAGAATTTCCTTTTTTTTTTTTTTTGCATCATAGAGGCAGAACCAATTGCAAAATATGAGCACAATGCAATATTTTTTCCTCAGCTATGTAAACATGCATACAAATAAGGGGCTATGGATCTTCTTACCATATTCAAAAATAGCCAGTTGTAGTCTGTTCCTTATGTCAACATATTGCGAAAGATAATTGAAATTCCAGCAAGTGCCTATGTTATTAACAGTGGAGTTGATGCCATTATAATCTTGTAAACATCCAGACAAATACAGCCAGATATATTGAAGAATGATGAAGTGTCGTAACCTACTGTAGTACTTAATAATGTTACCGTTTTGGTCCATTATTGGAATATAGTATCTGCTTGAATTAATGTTTATAATGGTGCTTTACTGCTATTGTCTGCTTGTTTTTATTCTGATTTATGTGGTTAGCAGACTGATTACAATTTACGTTGAATTTTTTCAAGAAATGCAGTTTAGCAGAAGCGCAAGTCCTTCTGAATAAACTTTGAATAGAGATATTAAAGATATGAAAAACAATGGTTTTAGCTCTCTAATTGTCTGTGGCAAGAAAACGTATTTTTAAAAGGGAACATGGGTTCACAAGAAGATAAATAGACACATAATCCAGAGGCCAGTTGCTGGCAGAATTTCTTAGTTTGATGTGACTCTCTCTTTGACAGTTCTCCTAAGGTAGGTTATTTTGGAGAAAACATATGTTTCCATTTTCTCTCCCTCTGCTTCCCTTTGAGTCCCCAGGCTCCACTAGGGTCACAGAAACATTAAGGCTTTTGTCACTGTGATTAATAGCTCTTAAGATCATCTTTAATTCACTCACTAATGACTGAGGGTCTTTCTGCTCTCCAAGTAATCGGGTGATGTATGAGCCGATAGCACACCTTGTGCCAGAGGTGAAAATCATTCAGGCAATGCAAATATTGTCACGGGAACAAATGTTTTCCCTGTTAATAAAAATTAATGAATTCTACCCAGGAGCTAGTTAAGGAAGCTGTGGCAAAGGAGATCCAAGCACAAATAAGTTCTTACTGCTAAGAATCACTTACGTCTCCTTTCTTGAAAGGAAAAGACCGTAGTTGCTGCGTATCTCTACATTTCTGTAAGAGATGGAATGATGACAAACTAATTTACTTACAGAGATGAGTTATGTCGCTTCTAAATTAATTTTTCTGGTTCTTGAGGATAGTTAAAATTGTGAACTTCGGCATCTTATTTGTTTTAACCTTGGTTAAACTGCAGGCTTCTAGCACTGTACTAACCTCATGGATACATTCCTCTCTTCATAGCCTAGTTAAAACCAAGAATTATAGTGGTCAGGGTTTATAACTATAAAATGATGTAATGAAGTTTAAATTTGAAAAACTCCTTGTAACACATCATAAAAGATTGATGAAACAGACTGGAGATTAATAAGTGGTTTGAATAGTTTTGAGAGCAAAAACAAGAAAACATTTGTTAACTCTGTCCTTATATTTATTGAATTCTTTAAAAGTAAAAACATCTCTTAAGAATTTGCATCACATCATTAAAGATTTTCCCATAATATATCTACCTGCACCCTCAGTCCGTTCTCTAAGACAGTGAATGTACAATATTCTGAGAAGGTGTGCCTACTCGTCATGTGTTGAAACTTGGTGTAGCACAAAATCTGTTGTCTTTTTGTTTCATTGTGATAGTCCACGATTCTTTCTTCTAGAGACCCAAATCCATTGTCTCAATGGAATAAATATTTCTGAAATAGCTCCCAGTCCTTCCCCTATCATTTACATCTTAGAACAAGAAAACAGTAAACTTTTAAAAGACATTATTTTACCTCTCCACAGTGCTTATCTACAAAGGAACATATTACTGAGGGGGAAAAAAAGCTTGACTTGTTACTATTATTTCTGGTAGGCACCCAAGGAGAGTAGCTAATTTGTTCTTCATCAATGCCAAGGACAAATTAAAAAAAAAATGAACTGAATTATGCATTTATATTTTCTTGCTTCTAAAGTGTGCTTCTTTTCCTCAGAATGTTCAAATGGAACTATCAAAAATTTAACTGTATATTTTGTACATTATCTCAGAATCTATTTATGATACTTAAATGAACTGAACTCTGAAAATATTAAAGGACAAATGATGTTAATTATTTAAAAACAATAATTTTTAAAAATATTAAAGGATACATAAAATTAAATATTACTTAAATTTTGAAACTGAGGAACGGGTATAACTGAAGAGGCTCCTCTTGCCACCCTCCCCATTATTGAGAATAAACCCATTTTTTTCCCCAAAATGAATTCAGATAATAACTCTCCTATGTTGAACTTGGAAGTAGGATTTTTCTCTAGGTTGGCACTTCTCCAGATATACTCTTTGGATCACCAGCATTCAAATAACTTGGGGGGTCTCACCAAACCTCTGGGGGTGGGGCCTGAGTATTTGTATTTTTAACAAGCTCCCCAGATGATTCTCACACAAAGGTAAAGAACTGCTCTCAAAGTTATTGGGAGGAATTTCATCATGACAACATTGGTTGTAATTATATAGGCTCTCTTTTTCTCATTCGCATAAAATGAATTTTCCACAATCGGGTTTCACTGTTTCTATAAACTTTTATATCTTACCCTTGATTTTAAAAGAAAAATGTTGAGTTTACACAGCTTCAGTACATACCTGGTGGGTAAAGGTTTCGGGCAAGTGCAGACAACACGGAAATCAAATATGAGCTTTTTTGCCCAGAGTAGTTCTAATCACATAGTAAACAGTTAGAATTTACACGAGTCTTTATTTAATTAAGCCTGAGAACCACTATTTAGTTGCAGCTGGAGCAGAATCTTGGCACAGAATAGAACAATCTAGTGTAGCCTTTAACCTTTCGCCTTTTAACTGTGTTTAAAAGAATGTGTGTTTCTTGAAGAAGGTGCTGCGTATCTTGAAGCACTCTTTGTAGTCTTTGATATAAGGGTCGCTTCACTGGGCACACATTTTAAAATTCAGTAGTATAGAAAATGGATGCAATCGATGCATAGCTTAACTGGACTTTTATAATCGATAAGATTGAAATAATTTATCCATATGATGAACTTTCATATTTTAGCATTTTTCTGGTACTTTTTAATGAAGAATGTTGTGTGTGTGTGTGTGTGTGTGTGTGTGTGTGTGTGTGACTTTGACACCTGCTCTGCTGTTTCATAGATCTTTTTCCACTCCCATGCTTCCTTGCGGAATATTCTTAAGTAATTGTTTAGATCAGGTAAGGCTAAATAAAATAATGCGAAGAAAAGAATAGCAATGGTACTATCACCATTATTCATGCCAAAGTGGCAGAATTAAATAGGATCCATAGCAGATCTCAAATCTTTGGCTCCTTGAGCCACATGTGACTTGCAAGTATATATAGGCTAGGTTAACACAGTGTATAAATCAAACTAACAAACAAACTGGGAAACCTCATACAAGTAGCCACATTTCTGGTTTCTTTTCAAGTATCAGAATGTCTGTCTACCCCAGGCCAGTTTTGTACGTGGCAGCAGTCAGCCCTAGCTAAATAGTAACTGCCTCCCTTAGATGGTGCACAGCCTCAACAGTCCCCTGTCCTTTCCATCCCTTATTACCTTATACCCCATTTACTTTTTATGCTTGATCCTTATAGACATTTATATATGTAGGCTTTAATCCATTCAAATGACAGAGAACCCCAAATAGGATAATCTGAAATCTCAAAACCGTGTGTGTCTGGCTTTAGGATTTGTGGCAGATCATTCTACCTAATTGTATTGACCTTGGTAAATACTGAAATTAGATTTCTAGCGTACCTTTGAGTCTAATCAGATGAGTAAATCAGGAAATCTGTTTGGGAGTTACAAATTAGAGAAGTCGATGAGAGCTTAAAATTTGAGATATGGACTCTTTTTTGTTTGTTTGTTTGCCTTTGGTTGTAGAGACCTTTATTTCTTCTGTGTGGATCTTTGAATCCTATGATTCTGGAAGGCACTTGACTGGTGTTAATCATATTCTAGCGATGGTGAGGCACTGGGCAGTGCCATCTTTAGAAAATAATTATCAAGAAATCTCTGCAAGGTATTGCAGCCTCTTATTAACCACAGGCAATTCCCAGTGTCCCTGACACAATCCTGAGTTTCCAAGGCAGACAGATCCCTGCCACTCCCTTCCTACCCCTCCCACTTGAAGAAAGGCCACAAGTTCAGATTCCCCCACTAGCTCATAATTTGGATTTGTCTAACTCTTCTGTAAGCCCTTTGGCATATCCCAACCCTGCATCTTTAGGAGGACAAATCTTATCTTTTTATTAGCAAACAGGGTGGCTTAGATACGACTTTATGGGACATTTGTTGGAGCATAATTTAATATGACTCATTTCCCCTTGTATGTGAAGACAGTGACTGGAATAGACAAGGGGAAAACCAAACCCAAAAATGCTGGAAACTTGCACTTGAAAATGTATAAAATTCTATTGGAGCTGAGGGATTTATTTAGAATGACTTGGCATTCTTTGCTTGGATGTCTAAATAGGCCTTGTGATACCATTTTTGGCCTCACTTTGAACTTAGTGTAATAAAGAAGGTAATGAAAGCAAAGGTAAACTTAAAGTATTGTTTTACTCTAAATGCTTTCAGTAAAGGGTCTTGTTATCTAATGATTGGTACTAGATGGCTAGTATAAATCGTACAGTCTGTTCTTTGCACTCATGGCTAAAGGAGGCAAAGGCAAAGGAAATCAATTGGAACTAGCAGGTAACAAATGACCAGTCTTAGGCAAACATAGCAGGTGGGGAAAATAGACTTGTGGACAAAGATTACTAGGAAACAGTGAGTGAGGACTTTTTCTTCTCTTTCAAAATCCAGTGCAATTATACAAAGTGACTAATTGCACAATTATGAAAGACAGGACTGCTTTATCTCTTACCACTACGGGCCTAGAGCCTGGGTGCGACAGGTTTTCCAAGGGTCTACTCAAAATACAGGAGACCTGAAAAAAAGGACTGGCTTCAAAAGATAAATGAAAATGGTAAAATAAAAATTACTGAGCATTTATCAGTGCAAGGCTATGTTGGCCAGCCAACTACAATTCCACTTATTGAGGGTATTGAGGGTTCTGTTTGTATGACACTGAATATGGGATGTGGGTACATTTAAATTTTTGATGTAATGTAGGATGCAGTTTTCAAAATTAAGTAGCTAGCATGGGCAAAATCTTAAAATGGCCCTGATGAGGGATCACATTTTACAGCTATGTAACATTTTTTGCCAGAGGCCATCGAGAATATTAGAAATGAGAATTTATTGAAAAACAAATTACTTTTAGCTAGTTCTATGAATGGGATGTACTTATTGTTCAAAGTAGGATCCTGCTGGGACCAGGCATCAATGGACTTTCACCTCTGACTTCTCTAAATTCATGCCATTCTTACTTATTTTTCAGTTTTTTTTTTCTCTCAAAGTAAGTGCCCTTTTGAAGTCTGCAAGGTACCAGTCAATCTGTATCTGAATTTTGAGCTGTGAAAGGGACAGTGGGACGCTGCAACATCCAGGCCACCCAACTGTGCATTGGTATCATTCCTCTGACCTTGTTTGTGAGGAGTTTTTGTGCACATGATCCTATTTGAACTTCACAGTAATCCATGGATATTGAGAAATGTTGGTGTCACTGGCTTTATTTGACCAATAATGATAGGCCTAGTGATACAGTGTAGGTTACACAACTTTTGTATGTGGAAGGACCTCGAACCCAAATCATCTAATGTCAAATCCATTCAACCTGCTAACTAAAAACATTCATCTAGCTGCTGGACGTGTATAACTTAGGACATTTCTAGAGCTGAATTTTCAAGATGTTTTCTCCCCATTAATTTTACATACTATCTGATAGAAAACAGGTTTACCCATCCGTGCAACAAATATTTGTTGAACATGTGCTGTGTGCTGGATACTGTGCTAGGTTCTGGTTTTATGATGGAGAAAAAGATACATACACTCCCTCCCCTTTGGAGCTTAATTCAAGTTTGAATTCATTGCTTAGACTAAATCTGAATCAATGTGATCTGTTATTTTTACTGCAAGATTAATTACAGAAATAGAATCTCTTCCATATCACCCCTAAGACGGATGCATGGGTGTGCGCATGCACACACACACACACACAGAGTGGTTTCATAGGAGGCTTGACTGACTTGTTTAGAACTTTTAACATCTTATAGCTGAAATATCAGGAAAAGCTAATACATAGCAAATTTGATAAGCATTTTGATCTCAGTCTGACCATTATTAACTGCCAAAGTCACTTACAGAAGGAAGATTTCAGAGCAGAGAATTTTGCACTTACAGAGGGCTCTGAAGTTGACCCCAGTGTCTCATTTTACAGACTGATACCTTTTAGATGTCTTTAGTTGACATTAATTACACTCTGTCTGTTGTGATACCACACACTTTAATTTTTGGCTTTGTGTTTTAGTTATCCAATTATTTGGCTACTCCCCTAGACTATGAGCTTCTTGAAGGCAGGATCTCTCTGAATTTTCATTGCATCTTTTTTTTGTTTGTTTAATCTTTATCCCCTCCTGGTTCCTGGCCTTGAGCATTCCAGGTGGTGGCAAGGTGACAAATTAGACCCAGGGCTGGCTTCTGCCTTTGATCCCATGTCCTTTCACACAAAATTGCTCATTGCTTTAGTTCGTTGCTATAAAAAAGTGGATAAAAGCCTTAAGAGTTTTGTTTGTAAGAAATAATCTGAGATAAAAGACTATTTTGCAAATACAAAAAATAGTGTGGATACTACCGCTTTATTGGCATATTCTCCAACAGGTTTCTAAGATTTGTGTACTAATTTGCTAGGGCTGCCATAATAAAGCACCACAGACCGGGTGGCTCAAACAACAGGAATGTATTTTCTCACGGTTCTGAAGTGCGCAAGTCCGGGATCAAGGTGCCGGTGGATTTGGTTTCTTCTGAGGGCCTCCCTCTTCGGCTTGCAGATGTATGGTCACCTTCTTGCTGTGTCCTCATGTAGTCTTTCCAGAGTACATGCTTCCTTTCTGGGCCCTGATCTTCTCTTCTCATAAGGACATCGGATTAAGGCCCCCTTTAGTGACCTCATTTGTAACTTAATCACGTCATTAAAGATCCTATTCTCCAAATACAGTCACATTCTGTGGTACTGGGGGTGCATACAATTCAGGCCATAATAATTTGATTCACCTCTTCATCTTTAGTTGCCACTTCAGGTACCTTTCAATTACACATATTTTGCCCTGAAAAGGAATTACAATGGTAGAAAAGATAGTAATAATCCCTAAACTCCTCTCTGATACAATGATACAATGCTTTTATTTTAATAAATATTCTCTCCCTGGTGGGCTGCTTGGGTAGCTCAGTGGGTTAAGTGTCCAATTCTTGATTTCGGCTCAGGTCATGATCTCAGGGTCATGATCTCAGGGGTCAGGAGATCAAGCCCCACTTCGGGCTCTAGGCTCGGCAGGGAGTGTGCTTGAGATTCTTTCTTTCCGTCTCCCTCTGCCCCTTCCCTGACTTGTGCTCACTCTCTCTCTCTGAAAATGAATAGATAAATCTAGAAAAAAATATATTCTCTCCCTGGCTGTTCTGTATTCTTTCAAGATGTTGCTATAGACAACTTAGAGTGAGTTTACTCCCCTTAAATTGAGATGTCCATTAGTTTATGATGTCAAGTATACTACAATTCTTTGGTCAACATAAGGTTGCCTTCTTTTAACAGCCAAATTGACACAATCTAGCTCTACCATTGTGTTTATAGTTAATAAGGATAGCAAATTTCTTTTGAATAGCTGAAGAGATGTTTTTTTTTCTCTTATACTGAGAATAAATGGAAATATGTATCTATAGTATTCATGACACTTCTTTCTTGGACGTCATTAACTACTCAGACCCACCTAAATGAAGTACATATCTTTTACCTAGACAAAATACAAGGCTATTATACTGCATTAAGAACTAAACGGAATAGCATTTGATAAAGGATTCTAGCATAGCTCTGTTACTTTACATGATAGTATGATTTATTTTTTTTATTTTTTATTTTTTGATAGTATGATTTAAACATCATGATTTTGATTGAAAAAGAGAAGCAGAAAATTTTCAAGGTATATATATTAGTATTTCTGTAATATCTGAGGGAAGTGAATAATGAGAAAAAATTAAGAAGTTAATAAAGACTCAAGAAAGGGTTTACATTTTGAGGAGCTCTCTCTCATATATGCATGCTTGTTATTTAAGAAATGTGGCCCAGGGGCGCCTGGGTGGCACAGCGGTTAAGCGTCTGCCTTCGGCTCAGGGCGTGATCCCGGAGTTATGGGATCAAGGCCCGCGTCAGGCTCCTCCGCTATGAGCCTGCTTCTTCCTCTCCCACTCCCCCTGCTTGTGTTCCCTCTCTCGCTGGCTGTCTCTATCTCTGTCGAATAAATAAATGAAATCTTAAAAAAAAATAAAAAAAAAGAAATGTGGCCCAGTGGAAGCAATATAGACCCCGAGTATAGAGCTCTCTGGTTCTCAATGTGAATTGGGGTTGATTAATTTCTACTCACTAAGGTTGTCACAAAAATTTAATTTATATATCTATGTAGAGTATCTGGCACATAGTAGGCATTCATTAAATGGGTCTCTTCCTCCTACATTCTCCATTTGCCTTATGTTACCAACTTGAATGGTTACATGATGTCAACATTTTATGACTTCACATTTGGAAGAAAGATTCCATAAGACCGTATCACACAATTTTCTCTTCTACGTACAGCTCAATTAATCTCAGATTAACTGGAATTACTCTTCTTGCCATTTTACTTCGTAATTACTAAAATTGTGACTGCTATGAACTAGCTTTCATATGTTTCGTGCTATTAGTGCAGAAAACTATTCATTTACTTCAGGTGGATTTCAAAGGGTAAAAAACACTTTTCAGCATGAGTGAACTGAGAAGGATGGAGGGTGAACACTAATTTAATAACATGTTTGGAAGCTTCAGGCATATGCTATGAACACAGCGATGTCATTTGCCAATCTCTTGGTGATGTGCCTGAGTATGGGAAGTTCCTTCTTTCTGTCTAGATGCCCACCATCTTGAAGTTGTGCTCTGCTTGAGTTTGAGTTGTGCCTCAAGACATTAAATTACTTTTAAATAGAACTGTGTCCCCACGTTCTCCCCAAGGATGCACTTACCTGGCAGAATCGTCAGGAAGAATGCTGATGACTTCTTTCTTATAAGATTATTAAAGTCTTTTAGCTGAAGTTTTCATCTGGGCTTTTAGAAATATCTGTGTTCCAGTGGATGGAACCGAATTGTCAAAATTATATTTCTGTATTAGCAGAGCTGTTGGGGGGGGGTATTGACTAGGTAATGGGTGCCATTTTATTAACTAACTTTTCAAATGGAAATGTATTTCTGCAATATTTACTGTAGAATGTTGTTAAAATACAAAAAATAAGGAAAATATTACATATAAGCTTATCCTGAGACACAGCCACTTTCTAGATTTGGGTGTGTTATCTTTTCATCTTTTGTCCTTTGTATAGATCTTATGTGACCAAAAGGGCATCACTCCATGCTGTTTTGAAAACCTGCCTTTTTTTTTTTTTACCCAATATGTTGTAAACATTTTCTTATATAATACTATTCTTCTTCAGTATATGGCTGCATTGAATTCCTTTGTGTTTATTTTCCCAAAGCTTTCATTGTTGGACGTTTGATTGCTGAGATTTTTCATTTTTATAAATAATGCTGTCGTGCTCACACACAGTACAGTAGAGTGGTTAGGAATGTGGCCTTTCAAATATCCCCATCGGTTACTGTTTGACCACGGTACACTTTCAGAACCTCCATTTCCTCAGCTTTAAAGCTGTGGGTTTAGTGATAGGACCTACCTCTTACGGTTGCACTTAGACACTGGATATAAAGTCTTAAGACACTGCTTGCTTCATAATTAATACTCAACAAGCATTATGTGTGATTTTTTTTCTTGATATATTTTTGTGCACAGTCTTATTTCTAGAAATGGAATTTCTGGATCAAAGGTCACAATCATTTAAACGTTTTTGATTCCTATTAACAATGAGACATATTTGGACAGAATTTGAGAGACTCCCTGTATGTTAAATGCAGGTTATATGCATGGGCAACTTGAGTTCATGATTCATAGTTCTGTTTTCTACTGGAAAAGGCATGGAAATGCACATTTTTTCCTCTCTTAATTGATGAGTTATTCTGGTGCCATTGAAATTGTCTGTGTAGGACATAAAAAATTGAAAGTGCTGCAAGGTCCTCTGAGACAGGAGAATTAGATTTTTATTCTGTAAGCTTATAAATTTTCATTGATTCCAACTGGTTATCTGGGGTATATGCAAGTAGGGAGTTTGTGCAAATGAACACTAAATATTAATTTTCCTCCTTTTCCTCTGTTTAGCTTGGGACATCTGGGCCTGGCTTTTCTTATTGTAGCTAAGCTGAGTGTATGGTATTGGGTGTTTCTGTAGTGTATAACAGAGCCTTTCCTTCAACTGAATCTGAAACTCTTCCAAAGTCAGAAGGAGGAAAAAAAAAACTAACCCTGAAAGAAATCACTTGTTTGACTGTAATAATCTACAGAAACTGGTTAAAGCATTAAACAAAAAATAAATGAATCAGATAGTTAGAACTAGTATGTCAGGAAAATAGACAGAACGTAAAATGCTTCTGGAATCTGTAGGATATTTTCTGGTACAAGGGGGTTTCTGAGTCATGGTTCATTTACAATGTCTGTTTCCTCACTCAGGGAAGGGTTTCTAATAGATTCAAGGAGACGCTAAGCTTTGCAAATGTCTTGCTCAAATAAAGGCAGCTCTGTGAGGGATAGATTTGTTCTGTTTATGGAGAAAACTTGCCAGTCATGTTTCACATTGTGTACCCTTCAGAAGAACAACCGTCTTCTTTCACATCATGGTGAAGATGGAGGTTTGTACAATCGCGTCTTCGAGGTCTCTGATCAGAAGGGTCATGAGCCGTGACTTTTTAGACTAACTGGAGATTGACCGCCAACTTGTTCCGGAAGTCGTGGTAGACTTAGAGAATGTACACTAGTCAGATCAGAAAGACTTTGAAAGCCATCCTGAAGTTTTACTACCATAAAATCAGATGGAGGGTTTAGCGGTGCCACTGAAAGGGTGCTATTTTCAGCTTTTAAACCAGAGCATCATGGTCTTTGCATGATAGGAATTTGAAGAAACCTCAGCAGTCTTGAAGATGCTTGCTTTAGTTTTCAAGGTCAGAATAAGAAATTGAGCTCTTGAGCTGGACCTACAGGAGGTGGTCTCCCAGAACAGTGAGTTTTTCTTTGTTTCAATTGGAATAACTACAGGACTGTCGAGAAGATGATGAAACGTCATGGGCTTAATGGAAGCTTTAAGCATTTGACTATAAATTCTGGCAGAGGGAGGAAAGTACATTTTTTGGCTTGTTTGCATCTCAGACTAAATCTCTGGGACCATTGGAAACCAAGTAAATATCTAACCATATCAGGGCACATCTGTCTTCCACATATATCCCAGCTTGGTTTTGGTTCAGGGTTAAATATTACCTGTCTGGTAATTAATGATGACTTAATTATTAAGCATAATGAGGATTCCATGTCAGAAAAGAAGTATTCAAAACAGGAGGCAGCTTGAATGGGATGTAGGAAAACTGACTGTTTTTGCTTGGATGATAGTAGTGAGCTTGGACAAGTCATGAGCTTCCTCTGGACCTCAGCTTCCTCATCTGAAACATGATGGAGTTCTATTTAGTGACTCCCTCGTGTCCCTGCTATTGCTAAAGCATCTTACTGGGACCCATGTTCAGAAATTCTCATTAATGCCAAGACCTTTACGAAAAATTCCCATAAAGATAAATCTGTATGATTAGTCTTAGTAGTTTTTTCTAGTATTAGTTGGCTTGGGCTGCTGTAACAAAACACTGTAGACCCGGGGGCTTAAATAGCAGACATTTATCACAGTTTCAGGGACTGGGAAGTTCAATATCAGGGTGCTAGCATGGTTGGGTCCTAGTAAGAGCTCTTTCTCTCTCTGGCTTAGAGATGACTGTCATCTTTCTGTGCCCTCACATGATGGAAAGAGAAAGAGCTCTTGTGTCTCTTCCTCTTCTCGTAAGAGGACTAATCCCATTAGAAGGTCATTACCCTCATAACCTTATCAAAATCTAGTTACCTCCCAAAGGCCCCATCTCTAAATACTATCACATTGAGGTTTAGGGTTTCCACACCAAATTTTGCAAGGGTGGGGAGACACAAACATTTTGTCCATAATACTCATCTTCCAAAATGGGGTGAGATTTCCTACTCACTGCTGCTAAATGTCTGCAAGGGGTCCCAGGTAGTTCCCCCCTTCACAGGATAATCAGAAATTAAAGTTGAGAAAGTATGGTTACTAGTGCTTAGGAAACAGAATTTTTTATTGGAAAGGAACTTTAGGCAAAGGCTTTCTTTCCCTGAAACCTAAAGAGGTTACTTGGCTTATGGGAGGTGCCTTTTTCTATCTTCCTCCTTCTGTTGGTGACCCCCATATGTGAAGTCTTTTTTTAAAGAAACTTCTGTCTTCTATGAATCAATTACGTTGTGATGATTCATAGTGTCCAGATTCATAGTGAGCCTTACTACTCAAAGTGTGGTCCAGGGAGCAACAGTGTTAAAATCCCCTTGGAGCTTGTTAGAAATGCAGAATCTCAGGCCCCTCCCAGATCCACTGAATTGGAACTTACGTTTTTACAAGATCTCAAGTGATTTCTCTGCACACTGCAGTTTGGGAAATGCTTTTAGAGTATATAGATCAAAGACTCATGATCCCAGTCTAGTTATTTCCTCTGCTTACAAGAGCACTCTTTAAAAAAATAATAATGATAATCATTAAAATTTATTGTGTACTTTCTCTGCATCATGCCAAGCCTCTTATTTTCAAGCTCTACAACAAAATGGGTAATATTTTCTTTTATATATAAAGGTATAGAGATTCAAAGAGGTAAAGTAAATTTTCCAAGGTTGCATGCTTGTGAATGACAGAACTTGGACTTAAAGTGAGAATTTTCTGACCGTGAAATCCATATATTTTTCACTGGGTCATATGGTTTAGGTTTTATTTAATACACATTGATGTATTAGAGAGCCTGGGTAGGGAAAGCTCTGCTAAAGTCAAATTTAATTTTTAGGGCAGAGATTTTAGTGTCTTAGGCCTTAAAAATGAGAATAACCTCCTTTTTTGACTCCATCTAAGGTAGTCAGATTGCTTACAGAGATGAACGTGATCTAGAACGTTAGGCAGACGTTTGGGTTCCAGCTCAAGGAAAGGAAATAAACAAACTTGAAGTTTTGTACTTATAAAAAGGAAATTTACTCTTTCTCTGTGGTTTGCTTTACTTTGGGAATAATATTGTGTTTCTGGTATAAATTCAGCTGATTGTTTATATTTTTTCCCATATTTGATACTCAACTCAAGCTTTTTTTATGTTAGGCACCATTCAGAAATATAAATGATCATGCATTCATCCATATGCTGTCATCAAAACACATCGGTTTTGTCTTCATTATTACACTAAGTCTTGGTAAGTTCTAACATCACAGCTCAGCAACTTGGGCAACAAATAAAATAACAAAGGGATATGAGTCTGAGCTATCACTCTGACTTTCAAACACATAATTGGGAATCTATATTGGTATAAACGAACCTTCCACTTGGAACTAGGAAAACATCTATTTTTTAAAAATGGGAACCAATATAAAGAGCAAAATAAAATACTTAAAATTTTTATTTGTTCATACAACATATAGTATTGTGAGGCATAAATTCTCATCCTCATAAGAATGGCCAGGTTCTCTACAAAAAATTAATTGCCTAGTTTTTTACTGCATGTTTCTTCTCCTTAAGAAGCTTAGGTTCTTGCTAGGATTATTGTAGATAATCTGTATTAGAGAAAAAAGAAGTTTAATCATATCCACCTATTTATTGCTCAGCTCCCCCTCTTACCTCTGGAGAAGCTGTTAACTTAAAAATGCCTGAGAATTTCTGAGTCTGAGCAGTGACATCTTCCAACCTTAATTCAGAGAAGAATTGTAAACACAAAGAAGAAAGAAGTGAAGATTTTTTTTAAAAGACGTACTGTAATTGGTTGGTTTGTTAAACAGAAGAAAGGAACATTCTCAGTGTTTAGCCTAGACTCTAAAAACAGGGCAGTGCAAGCAAGCAGCGAGAAGAAACTAGAGAAGAAACTATGGGATCAAAGGAAAGCAAGAAAGAACATAGGATTTAAGAAGCAGAGAAACAATCACAGCACCACATGAAAAGTACTAAAAAGGTGGCAAGAATGGACTTAACAACAATGGACCACTGACTAGCTGGTAGAGGAGATTGGCAATGAACTTAGGGGAAGAAAGTAGAAATTCCATCTAAAAACAGCACAGCTGTCTGAAAATACTTTGAGAGGCAAACAACCCCACATTCCTTAATGGTGTTCTGAAGCAGCTATGATCTAATGTACAATAATTGTGCTCACAAAAACGGGCAGAGAAGAAGATAATGCTTTTTAAGAAGACAGTTCATAGTAAATGATCAACATTTCAAAGCCCTCAGAACCTAATAGTGTGGCCCTGAAGAATCTAAAAACCTTAGCCTGTTTCCTGATTGTGACATGTAATATAACTCTTCTTGCTAGACCATGTATTGCCTCTCAGTGAGTTCCTTGAACCTCATTCCAGCAGGATCGGAGTTTTTTTTTTTTTTACTGTAATGACTTCATGGGAGATGTAGTTACAAGAAAAATACTGTATTCCGCCATCATGGCCAAATCTGCCTACTACATTATTCCATGGGATGTTAAGAACCTTTATAGGAGATGAAAACACACCCTGCATAAAATTGTGTTCAATGGAACATTTGAGAAATATTCTTTAGTTATCTTCAAGGTTCCTCTATACGTACCTATTTTGTTTCGAAAGGCATGTTCTTTTCCAGTTATAGCATCTTTACGTAACTTTTTAGTGACCATCTTATGTTAAAACCTTATGTTCTTAGGAATTATGTGCTTGGTTTGTAAGGTTGCAAATTCCTCATTTTTGAGAGTAATTGGAACTGAAAATGGAGTCATGTGGCAAGCCTATTCCTTGAAAGTGATTCATAGTTGAACCAAAGGAGTGAGGCTCTATTCTCCATTTTCACTACCTATACTTGCTTCCTTGGAGGAAATTGTCTTGCCCTAGTCCCACAGACCAGCATCTCATGAGGAAATGTGTTTGCTCGTCCCTTAATTGCTCAGATAGGAAGAAGCCACTGCCATGGTTTCGTCTCTTACTTCAACATTTCTCCCTTAATTCATTTCACATCCAAGGATTCTTAGAGTTGGAAGGAAAACATCCAGCCAAATTACCATGAGAGGTTAATGATGTGGCCATTGAGGATTTGTTGCATAGGCTGGTGCCAGTACCCAGGTCCCATGCTTCCCAGGCCTACGCTCTTGCTAGGACATCATTTTAACTATGCCCAAGACAACTGCCGAACTTGCTTAAGAGTTGCTGATTGGTGGAGAGACCGGGAACTTGGGAAATGGAAGGTCTGCATTTGATGCCTGATTTGGTTCTATCATTTTAGGGTTCAGTTGTTAAGAGAAGATCAAATTTGATGACTCTGTGGGTCACTTCTGGTTCTTGGTTTTGTTTCCTTAAGCATATGTTGTGACTAAAAGAGATGGGACCAATTCCCACATGCCTAAGGAGGAAAGAAGTGTGATTACAAGAATGTTTCTATTCCTGAATTTAATGGGTGAGGTGCAAGGAGGCCTCTCTGTGGTTTCATGAGCTCTTCTTGGTTACTGTGCTGATATTTTGAATTACTCACTTTTGCTTGGTGGTGCTTGAAGATTAAACTCCAAATCCTCACACCTGCCCTCAGGTATTGGTAACTGAAAACATGCTGAAAATATGCACCATCCATTCACTTGCGCCTTTCTTCCCCTAATTGTGTGTGTGTGTGTGTGCGCGTGTGTGTGTGTGTTTACTGAGAAAATACCCTATACTTGGTCAGCTTCTGCCTTTGGTTTATAAGTGGCAGGGTTAAAAACAAATAATCAGAATTGGGAAGTGTTCACACACACATGAAATGCTTTTGACAGTTATTTAAACACTTGTTTAAGAAAGCCCCCCTTTTTTTTCTTGCTTGTGAATTGCCATAGGATTTCTCAAATTATTCTGCCATTGTCTCTTTTTTACCTGCTTTGGAGACCACAAGTGTTAATGGCCCCCAGAAGCATTTCTGCTTTGCTTGACAAACCCAAGTTCCTGTTGGCCTCCCAGCCCCTTGGGTTGTCTGGTCTGCTTCCTGGAACCCATCTCCTTAGCACATTCTTTGCTGAGCTCAGGACCAGCCTTTCCCAGAAGTGTCACTAGTTTTTCTGTGGCTGCTACTGTTTCTATTACTTCATTGTAACTATATGTTTTCACAAGGGTAACCTTATGGTTTTCTTTTTTCTCGAAAACAATTTGAATAAAGTATAGAGGTTTTAAAGCCATTGGTGCTTTCTTGACCACAAATGAAACACAAAAATAAGTGTTTAATAGTAGATAGTATTTCTGGAGGTAAAGTCCAATGGTCACTGAACTGAACAGTTGAAACTCTTTAAAGAGAAAATCTCTGACCTGAACTGAGATGTTGTTCCACTCCTTGGGAAAGCCGTGGTTAGTTTGCAATCAAATGCAGATTAGTGACATTCCCGTATATTTCTGTTACATCACATTGTTGAGATCACGATGTTCCCAATGTTCCTCACACTTGACTCAAACTTTTCTTTTTTGCCTTTTTTTTTAAAGTCAAACATTATCATAACTAATATTTAAAATGGGATTTTTACTAGGAATCGATGAGACATTTTGGCATTTGCCTTCATTTTCCTTGGAAGATGTTTATTTTGCTTGTCAGCCGCAGGGCAGGAAACCCGCTGTGAAAACTGATAGACCCCCACTGTCAGGAGCATTTGTCTGGGATGGTTTTGATGGCATACCCATGGTACTGCCGAAGGAGTGTCATAGAAGCTAAGTGAGAAACACAGGGAACAGCATCATTTTTTGTGGAAAACAGCATGGGCTTTGAAGAGTAAGATTATTGTAACAAGAATAATCCAAAGCAATTCTTTAGCATAAATATTTCTCTAAGCTATGGATGGCACGTCTGGTCTTGCAACTTTTGGGTCCCTTAGTACTTGAGCAGAGGGCATCATTCTTGTAGTAGAAATGCCATCTGCAGTGATAATATGTAATTTGGAACGGTGGAGCCCTGTCACAATGTAGATGTCACGAAACCAGGCCCACACTTTATCCACAGCTTCTTCATATGGTCAGGAGGGAAATTCACAGTGCAGTGCTGTCCTTGGGTTTTAGCCTGCACACCAAGTCTGTGTTAAAGTGATCTTTTTTTTTTTTTTTGGAAGATTTTATTTATTTATTTGACACAGAGAGAGAGACAGCCAGCAAGAGTGGGAACACAAGCAGGGGAGTGGGAGTGGAAGAAGCAGGCTCCCAGCAGAGCAGGGAGCTCGATGTGGGACTCGATCCCAGGACCCTGGGATCATGCCCTGAGCCTAAGGCAGACACTTAACGACTGAGCCACCCAGGCGCCCCTAAAGTGATCTTCTTTACAGAAGGATTTTTCTATAGCATAAAATGTCTAACTGGGAGAATTGAAAGAATTTTTTTAAACATTCCTGCTTGTGGTTAGTTTGGGACCTGAGTTCTTTGGAGAACAGTATCTTTCTTTTCAGTTTTATGATCATCTTTTTCTTCGTGCTTAGAAGAGAAGAGCTTTGCCAAACTTTTTTTTTTTTTCCCTTTTTTGGCATTAGTGTCTTCTGGAAAATGAAAATGGAAATGGCCCAGTTTCTTTTACTTCAGTCTTCAGATATTTGCATATTGTTTATTAGTTTCATCCCGAAAAACTAAAACACACTTTCCACATTTTTATTAAAGAGTAGTAGTGAAAATTTGCCAGGTTACTATCAGTTGAAATTCATACTTCTCTGGTGACATACACTTACACAGATACACATGTGCAAGTATGTATATATTCATGTGGAGACAGACAAGATCACCACGATGAGGAGAGGAGACCGGGCAGGAGCTCTGGTTACAGTTCATTTCTGTCACTGATTCCATCTAAAGAAAAGACGAAGCATTTCTTGTCTTTACTAATGGCAGGTAGGTCCTTTTAGTTTTTGCTCCTCTTTAGACAACTCAGCAGAAGATAAGATAAAGCAATGACTGCGTTTCGTATTGTCAGTTATGTTGTCCTGAAGTAACTGTTCTGTGAGTTCACGGAAGACATTTAAAGAACCCTAAAATAACCCAAATATTATCAAAGGAAAGGGGAGACTGTGCTTTGAGAGAGTGCAACGGATGGGACTGGTTCAATCCAGTTTGTGATGTCCTATCACACTCTTAGGCACAACTCCACAACTCACTTAGCTGCTTAAATGTGGAAGAGAAGTGTCAAATGATGTTTCTTATTTGTACAGCACATTTCTTCTCTTCTCTGACAAGTATTGCTCATGCTCCCTGTTACAGAAACCATGGAGTCTCAGTCTCTAGGCGGGGTGATGTTGAGACATTGCCATGGGCCTCCCTTATTGCCCTTCCTTATAAGTAGGCATCAGTGTACAAAGGACAAAATAAATGAGAACAGGTCTCGTAAGCTGCCAGAGGCTATGTCAATGAGATTCCAAAACAAAAGTTGGCCTTTATTCTCTCACACTGTCACATCTAAGAAGGCATAGCTGATGGACGACAAACATTTGATATTTCAGAAACTACCAGACAAAAGCCCAGTCTTTTCTCCACAAAGTTCTCCAAAAGTATTAGGAAACAAATTAATGCAAATATAATTCAAGTTAAAGTACTATTTTCACATGGTTGTTTTGTCACAGCTCTTTTTCTGGTGGTCATTCTTTGGGTAATTTTTGTGCTAAGCCATTCTGGATTTTGTCTGACGTGTTGATGGCAGAGTGGTGTGTCCTATGTGCATGGAAAATAAACGTGAAAAATGACTTATTGTTGCTGTCTGAAAGCGCCTCCATTCCTGAATTGTAAGGCAAATTAGGCCTTGGATTTCATTTTTGTAGCTGTAGTATCAGTGAGTGATAACGACTAGAACGTCTGAATTTGTCTATATCCACACACATCAGACGAGGATTTTCTTTCCACAAGAACAAGGTTAAGCAGTTGTTTAGAAAACCTCACAATATTTCTGTTTCTCTGATTTTAGGTTACTTTCCTCCAAGTGGTTTTAAAATGATAAACCTGAGCCTCGCTGCGACAGGATGGATGCTCTTGTGTCTCATGAACCCAAAGAGAAATTTTAGCTGATTCAAATGTTATTTGCCATGGTCAGTGAAGAAAGTTGTCCTTTAAATAAGGTGCTGGTAAAGTCCTGAGAGTTCAGTACTAAGGGTTAAAAATGCGTAGTTTGCAGAACCATTCTTGCAGTGCTTCTGTTTGGAAAGCAAATATATTTAAAATAAAATAGGTGAAAGATAAAATATTGCACCACACAGAGCTACCCAGTTTAAAGCAGGTGGTATCTTGAACTATAGGTAGCATGAGTGGAAGCTATTACAAAATATACACACCTGTGATTTGGGGCTAGCTAAGTTGGGATGATTCTTTTAAATAATCACTAATAAACAGCCATGTAAACCATACCATGAAAATTCTGCAGACTTGCTACATGATTTTATGCAGAGAACAGGAGTGATTCTCCTTTGGAAAAATGGAAAAAAAACACAAACGGAAGAAAACAAAAGAGTCATTTCTGAATTCCTGAAGGGATCGAAATGACTTCTTTTTGGTTTTTTCAAGTTGGTACATGAGACAAGGTAAACCAGCAACAGAATAATTTGCAATTTTTGATCTAAACCAAAAGGAAGGGGAGTCACTCTTCTCAGGTTGGACCTACAGGTTGGTGAGATACTAGTTGTTCAACTTCACAAATGAGTTGACCGTGACCCAGAGAGATTGGGTGATTCTCCCACTGTCACATAGCTAGTATATGGTAGATAGGGAAGTCAAACCTAGGATATCCCCTACCCAACCCCACGCATGTCTGAAACTACACTATTCTGTTTTGACCTGTGAGTTTATCATTTAATATATGTGGGCATCACCACACTTCTTAAGGGCTCACAGGGGTCAGGGCACTATTTTACAAGGAGAATTGCCAACTCTCAACCTTTGTTGAATATGGCTGCCTACCTACTTTACGTGTTACTGAAGGCATTTTTGCCTGTACTATTTTTTAATTTATTTTTTATTTTATTTTATTTTAAAGATTGTTATTTATTTATTTGACAGAGAGAGAGAGAGCGCACACAGGCAAGGGGAGGGAGAGAGAGAAGCAGATTCCTGCCGAGCAGGGAGCCCAATGTAGGGCTCCATCCCAGGATCCCAAGATCATGACCTGAGCAGAAGGCAGACACTTAACCGACTGAGTAACCCAGGCGCCTCGCCTATTTTATTTCTTTCAATTTTTATGAAACCCCCTTTAAAAAGTGTTACCTTTCTGTTTTTACAGAAGAATACAGACCTGAGGCCCAATCTGGTTACATTACTTACCTGAGGTCTGTGGTTAGCATGCAGCTAACCAGGATTAAAAGTCAGCTCTGGGGATGCCTGGGTGGCAAAGTCTGTTGAGCTCTTGGTTTCAGCTCAGGTTGTGATCTCAGGGTTGTGAGATTGGGCCCCATGTTGGGCTCCATGCTCAGTGGGGAGTCTGTTGGGATTCTCTCTCTCCCTCTGCCCCTCATAACTGTGCTCTCTTTCTCTCAAGTAATAATGAAAAAAGTCAGGTCTCTGTATGTCTGTAGCTCCTGCTCCTTTTATGATTTCTGAAATCTTCACTGGGAGAGAGAATAAAGTATAGGGGTGTGGCTGATGATTTCAAAGTTTCAATTATCTGACTAGAGAAAGACCCTTAGAACATATCTAAGAAAAATAAAAACATCAAGACCCTCAGTTTTGGGAATCCTTAATCACTTCCTAGTGAGGACTCTTAAGCCCTGCTGTGTTGTCTCACTGGTTAGGGGTTTTCCCTTGTTGCATATTAATTCCTCATCCCTGCAGTCTGAGACATTTCAGGAGCAGGAAAGGGCTGTCTGGCTCAATGGGACTGGGCTGCTATTCAACTGCCTGGTTCCTACCTTACATGTCGATTGATTATCCTGCCTATCGTGTGTTGACATATTTTCCTTGCTGTACTGATTATACATTAGGAGTGCTAATTCTTTTATTGGGTTAGAGTTCAAAGGTGCTCATCTGTCAGCAAAAAGTCTCTCATTTCGTGGCATGCTTGGCCTCCTCTTATATCTGTCAGTTTTATACTGTTCTCAGAGGTTTTGCTCTTATTTCTGGTCCTAGTTCAATAGCACTGATCTTGAAGGATTTTCCTTTGTAGTACGCTATTTTGTACGGTTTTTGGAGACAGATTCTGCTCTTTGAAGATATGCAGAATATTGGCATTTCACAGACTCTGACTGAAGCAATGGAAATCACACTGTATCCTGCTCTTTGATTTTAACAACTCTGTTGGTGCAGATCTTCAAATCTTGGACTTTTCCCAAACGTGGTCAATTTATGAGACCAACAAATAGATCCAAACTTGGGTTTTGCTTGTCTGCGTCACAGCATTCTGGCTAACCATCAGGAAATGGACTTCCATGAAGAGTCTGAGAAATGGAGATTGGATTACGTAGAACAATATAGAAGCCCACCAATGCCCAATATCTTTTTTATCACATCTGTTTCCAAACAGATACTTATTTATTTATTTATTATCCTAATTTGGAACTGGAATCATAAGTAGAAATACCCTCCAAAGGTCATTATTTTGGATTACATATGGTGAAATATTTTGCAATGAGTTTGAGGTATCTGAGATACAAGTCCTTCTTGACAAAAATGCCAATATGTCAAGAATACATTTGTTGTAGCTTATATTTCAAATTCTATTTTTATTACATGTCACATTTAGAAGTTGACCAAAATAATAAAAACAGGTGTTATATTATAGAATGATCTTTATGAATTGGTAAGATTATCAGTGATGACTAGCTTTTACTCTAAATTCTTGTGATGTTTTAACAAATGAGTCTTAATGGTCATACAAAACATGAGTAAGCCCTGATTTAGAGAAGTAGCTGAAGTTGGCTCTTAAGCAACTGGGCCTTCCAGAAGGGAGTGAAGCAAAGCCAAGGAGTCCACAATCCCCCATTGGAAAAGAGAGCAACATGAGGACTTATTGCCAAATTCTGATGAGCTTATTTATCTTTTGATAGTTTGGGTTCTATGAACGATAGGATGTGATAGAACTTTTAGAATAAAATGGAAATAAAATAGTGTGGGAACATTATGCCTGGCACCAAGCAGAATGGATCTACTGGGAACCATTGGTTAGACACACAAACTCTCTGAGTCTTAGTTTTTTTATATCTGTCAAATGGGGCTATTATCTATTTACACAATAGGTTTTTGGCAGAGAGTAAATAAGATAGTGATGTAAAATGCATAATGCTATGGTATCTGGTATGTAGTAGATATTCAGTAAAAATTAAAACTTTATTGCTTTTCATCTTATCATTGACTCTCTAAGCCAACTTCATAATATGAACTAAAAATGCTATCTTCATCAGCCTTCAGTGGCTTTTCTTGAATTTATATGCACATGGTGCTATGCTGATTATGGCACAAAGCATGCTATATAGATGTGGCTCTTTCTAGGAATTTACTTCCACAATCACACAGAGATTGATGGATTCATAGAATATGAGCTAGAAGGGACCCTGGGGGCTCTCTGCATTCAGTAATTTTACAGACGAGGAAATAGATTCCCAGAGAGATGAAAAGACTTGCTCAGAATTTCCCAGTTAATTAGTGGCAGTGCCAGGAATGGGATCTGGGTTTCTAGAGACCTAGTCTATTGTTCTTATTTATCTACCTTTCTTGTTTAGGAAATAAAGATTGTGCCTGTATATTCTAAGAGTTGTTAGTCAGGAAGAACTATTTCAAAATATTATAGTCTTTAAAGATGCACAGCTAATCAGAAAAAAAAAAAAACCACAACACAACACCACCTAAAGATACATATGAGGTGAGTAAACACCATTGCAGTGTTGAAGTATGGATGATGGTGCCAAACCACGGCTAGGCAAGTCTTCCCAAGCCATTCTCCATCCTCCTCTCCCAGTTATTTGGTAAAGGCCCTACCCTTGTCCAGATTCATTCCCATAAGCTCCTCTGATGTAGAAATTTTGGAGCCACCCCTGAGAAGTATGACCAAACTTTTCCTGATTTATTTATGCAGATTCTGAGACATTTCAAAAAATTCAAGAGCCAGGACAAGCACTGAAAATTGGATCATAGCGAGCATTAAAAAGGACCAAAAGATTATATGCTTTGTTACATGTTCACCAGCTGTGTTCCTAAATATGGCTGGTTTGTGGAGTTTTATAGACCTATTTGGTGCTATTCATTGTGTCTGTATTGATCTGGAACATTCCAAGAGGCCAACAGCAGTCACTGAACTCGTGTTCTGAAAGTCCCAGGGTTTCTTCCCACTGCACTAGCTGTAACCTCACATGGCCAAAAATGATCTGAATAAGTCAAAGATCCCCAACTCAATTAAATTAAGTAGTACTACACTTTTTTAAAGCTACTTTCCATTATTACAACACATAAATTTTCTTATGCATGTCTAGGTCTAATCCTATTATTTACCTGGTATAGAATTTTATTTCTTGGAGACCCCTTGTGGTTGAAGAAAGAGCTAAGGACAGAGAAAGAGATCAGACAAAAGAGAAGAAATGCTTCTGACCACATTGTCTGGTAGAGCAAGAGAACGTCAGGAAAGCTGTGACCTGATAGCGTTCATAAACTGTTATCTTCCCCTGGGAGAAGCTGGAGTGGCCATTCCACTGTGCTATAACTCTGGGTGTTCATTAAAAATTCATTCAAGGCTAAATCATATCACTGAACAATGAGTATGGAAGCCCAGATCTGTGTGTCAAAGAGAGGAGGCCATATCAGGGCCAGGTTGCTTTATTTAGTGGAGTCTGTGTCAGGCAGACAAGGGGAATAGGAGGTTTCCTTGGAGGCTTTTGTAAAGCTCTGTGCTTCTTCTGGGGGCTCAATTAGAATAATCAGCAGCCTTGGGAAATTCACACGGTGTTGGTGGGGCTGTGATCCATCATCATCCATCATACTTGTGCGCTGGGTGACTAAGGAGCCAAATACCAGGCTGGCGGGGTGGCCAGAGCCCTTCTGTGCCTGGAGTTCTCTGGTCTGCAGGGCAGGGCTCCAGGAAGCCTGTCAGTGGGAGGGGTGCGGGAGGCTGCAGGGGACTGAACCCTCAGATCAGCCTGCACTTGGGGGCCTTTCCCTTCCAGCAGTCCCTGCAGGTGACAGTCCAGGAGCTGGAAGTAACTGTACAGTACTTTGAAAGAATTTTCGATTGTGTGCTTTGGATTTCCTCAGCTTAATTTGTCTTTTGCTGGGTTTGTTTGGAGTTTATTTCTAAGTTATTTTGAGTTTGTGTTTGTTTATAGGCCTTACCATTTTTTAAAAAAACTTTCTGGATTGTTTGCTGTTCGGCCTTCCTTCTGTGTGCGTTTGCTTTGTGGGAAGGATTGGGTTTTGTCATTTCAAAGAAGGGAAAGACCGCCATGGTGTGTGTGTGTGTGTGTGTGTGTGTGTGTGTGTGTGTGTGTGTGAGAGAGTATGTGTGTTTTTCAGGGAGACAACCAGTAAAACCCTCATCATATATTCCTTATATCTTTAACAACTTTTTTCAAACTCTTTTTTTAACCTAGGAAGAAATGTGGTTTTGGTTATTTTCAAAAAATGTTTCAAAATTCCAGAATTAGGAGAATGATGTCTAGTTCTGTAGAAAAGCATTTATTGCAATACGATCTCAGAGCCAGTCTGCTAGGGTCCTGTGTAAGATTGAGTTGCTCAGTGACTAATTTGGTTTCTTGGTTCCCAAGCAAAGAAATTTGGCAGCCAAGTGTATAAATTTTTGCCCATCTTCCATTTTGTTTCATCTCGGGAAGCTAGGGAAAGAGTCAGATCTAGGTGTGTGCACACATTAAAACCAAATTTATCAATCCTGATTTTATGATGTTTATCAGGAAGGAAAATGTACTTAAAATTTGCCTTTTTCTGTTTCAGTGGGAAGATGGGATTACTGACTCTCAAAAGCCAAAAAAAGCAGTTTTTGTAAATTTTTAATCACTTAGGCATATGTAAATTAATATAGTGTCCTTGCTCTCTTGTTTTGTTTTACCGTATATTATTTTATTTTATTTTATTTGCTTTTGATGGCCACCAGATGGTAAGCCAACACCCTCCCCTAAGGAGGTCTATGGTCATTCTCTTTTGGATGGTCCAAATAAGCCCATAAAACAAATAAGTGTCTTCTAGTTCATTCTTTCTCCTTTTATATTTCCTAAAGTGAAAGTATGAAGCAGAACGCCTGAAGTATATTGCACTTTGACAGAATTTGCTTTGTGTGCGTACGAGAAAATATGACTCGTAAAAAAAGTAGAAGAAGAGATATATATGCACCGTGACGCTATTTTATCAGTATCTATTGCACCCATTGCAATGAGACTCCTGGGATGTTGGACCTAAATTAAAATAATCATAAATAATGTTAAACAATAATAAATAAAATCCACTGCTACTCTCTCCCTGCTTCCCCTTTTCTCTTTTTTTCCACTAAGAAAATACACAACTAAATAATGCAAGCAGACCAGCCCCTTTTGGGAAAGGAGGCACATACACAGGCTGAGGGATGGACCAGGGGGCCACCCCCACATGCCCTGGGGATTTGGAGTTCTTGGGAGGGGGGGAGGGCAAACAAGGGAAGGCCCCTGGATGGAGAATGTTGATTTTCAAGATTTCCTGTATGTTCACTTACTGGATTTTAAAATTTATCCTAATAAATTAGATTTATTGGCATTAAATAGTTTTTTTCTCAAAGGTCTCAAATGTAAGGGTAAAATTACATCGAAGTCTAATTTTGCCTAATAAATTCCCATGAAAACCATTGAGATAAAGGCTTGTTTTGGAGTTTTTCCCTAGGAATTCCCTCTCAAGCAACATTGAACAAGGAAGGGGTTGTGTATCTGGCGAGCACTTTGTGAAGTGAAGTATCTGAGCTAGGATTACCAAGGCATATTGAACAACTTAAAGTGTAGGAACTTAAGAGCGTTCAACATTTTAAAAGGATAGTTACTAATTTGCAGGAATGGCGCCTGTTGTGGAATGGACATTTCTTAGGAGTCTGCCAGACCTAGTGAAGATGTCCTAGAATGACATTTTCTTTGTTTGTACCTACAAGAACAACATTTTTTTTTTTCTCCTGTCCCCATGCTAATCTTGTGAACTTTACAGAATCTTCCATCAAGGGAGGACCCCTTGGTTCTACAGTGTCCTCATTCTCTGAGGACCCAGAATTCTCTTGTTGCTTCCTGACTGTCCAGGGCTCCTACTTTCGTGTTGTGTGTTCCAGCCTTTCTCATCTCGTCTCCCGTGCATCCCATTCCTTCAGAGTGGCAGACTTTCCTGATCACTGATAAACTAAGTTGTGATACACTATATTGGTTCATTGCAGATTATTTTATCCCACCCACTCCCTCACCAGACTCTCTGTTTTACTTCCTAAACCTCTCTTATTCTTTATCCTTCACCATCACTGTCATTTTTTTTAAGAGCCTTTGTGATCTCAATGGACCGTTGAGAGTTTATCTGACTAGTTTATCTGCCTTGCGTGTCATCCTTCTTAAACTTTCCTGTTCTTTGATCAGAGTTATCGTGCTAAAACACAGCTCTGATCTTTCCATTCTCCTCCTAGGCCCCTCCACTGGCACAACATGCATAATAGGAGAAAGGCCAGACTCCAAAATATGGCATTGAGGCCTTTGGCTATTGGGTCCTCACATTTGGCTGTTTCTTCACATCTCTCTCTGCCTGTTTCCTGCTATAAATCAGGCAATACTAAGAAACCCCCAGTTGCATGCACATACTAAGCTGTTTCATAGGTCCATACCTTTCAATATGCTCTTTCTTCTACTTGAAATGTTCTTTCTTCCCTTGTCTTTTCTCTGGAAACTCCTTCAAACGCGTCTTTATTCTTCAGTGGCCTCTCACGTGTTACCATCTCAGGGCAGCTTTTCCTAAATTTCTCACCCTCAGAATGAATTCCTTTCTTCTCTGCACCTTGTACATAGTTTGTTGGTCATGGGGACTTTATTTATTTGCACGACTTCCTTCTCTACTGGACGGTGGCTCTTTGAGGCCAGGAGTGAAGCCAGTCATTTTGGCTTCTAGACTGCAGGCTGGGTGCTGTGTGTCCCATAGCAGATGTTAAATGCATATCGAAAGAAACAAACTATCAGTTGTCTGGAGGACTCTTGGAGATGGCTTTGCCTTCACTCCAAGGAATGATGCTTTAATTGGGGGGAAATTCAGGTATGAGAGCAGGTTGGGTCAGGGATGTATGTATTTTTTGGGTAGGGGGACCCAGCTTAAAGAAGGCCCTGATCTACCACATCCATGGGAGCTGAGGGGAGGGGGTGCGTGTGCATCACGTGCTGTCTGGGGTTTGGCAGAGTGGAGACATCAGCACTGATGGTGCCCAGATCCCCATACTTAACAGCAGACCCCATAGGTTATTAAAGCTGAGAGCCTATCTAGGAAGATTAGCTGGAGGAAGTGCTTTAGCCGTGGAGCAAACAGGCAGTCGCTTGATTAGTGCCTCAGACATGGTATGGCACTGTGGTGTTGGGTTTCCATCTGAACCATTACTAAGATATTTGAGATCCGGAGCTTCGGTTCTAACCTCACCTTGAATTTGATTTCTGAGTCCATACGTCAGAAATGGGCCTTGCTCACTTCTCTCAGACTGCATTTCCCAGCAGTGAGTTTTGTGTCCTTTGTTTTTGGACATTTGAAAGGGATGCTGAGAATTAACCCATATGGTGTTTGTTTAGATGGGGAATCCTAAATAGCTTCTTGTACTGGAAGAACACAGTAGCAAATATATCTTTACAGTAATGTGTTTTAAATCAAAAGGGCTCCGTATTTTCCTGTGTGTTTGAATGTGACATTCTTGATCATTCCAGACCCACCTGTCTGAGAACAGGAATCAAAAACAGGAGTCACTCTCAAATTTCACCTCTATTTAATCCATCACAGAAACATACGGGCTTTTCACTGTATATATATAAAAAAACACACCAGGACATTTAAACAAAGTGACACAGATCATCAGCAGATCAACTGGGAATGACGGCTCAATCAAACAAATGTATGTTGAGAATTTCCACCGGGCAGCTCTCACGGCAGCCAAGCCAAATTTGTTTAGTATACATGAGTTAGCTGCTTAGGAACATTTGCTATGCTGCATGCCAGATGATGACTTTTCTAGGTAAACATCCATTTAGCAGCATATACCCATCCATGAAAGTGTTGGCATGATTTTGATCTATTCTCTTGGACTCCTGAAGTTATGACTTCATTCCACTGGCAGCCAAGTACCAAACCCACACATGCACCATTTAGGCTAAAAAAAAGGAGGGGGGCGCGGGGGAAGCTATACACTTATTTCAAAATGTAATATAACCATCCAAAATGTAGGAGAAACTCCATAAAATTGACAGGCCATTTCACTTTTCTGACAAGCAATAAAGCAAGCATCATTAAAATGGATGTCAAATTACAGGGCAGGGAAGCAGCCGGGAAAATACTTACCTCGTTCTTGGTATTTGAAATAGAATGTGGCATATTTATCCTACCTCGGTCTGAACTTGGAGGCATTCTCTTTTAGGGTAGGGGGCTGTGGGCTCATTTATTAAACTGGAATTTCAGAATCAGATCCCAACTAAGTAAGAACATTTGGATTCCTCAGAAAAGATCATTTAAATGTTTGTCTTATTAATTCCTGTATTGGAGCAATTTACTTATTTTTTTACATGTGTCATTTAAAGAATGGAAGACCCTGTTGAGCACAATCTTTAAGAGACATCAAAAGAGCGAAGTGTGTATAAAAACATAGAGAAACAAAACTCAGAACTTTCTGGTAGAATTTTCAGACTCTGTGCTTACTCCCTCTATGGCTGTTGTGAAATCCGGCGTGTATTGTGCAAGGTTCAAGCTCAAGGCTCTCGTTTATTAACCACAAGCCTTTCTTTCTGATTGTTTTCAACTAGGGAATCCTCAATCTGGGGGGACAGTTTCAAACAGAAAGCTTGAGAATTCCCTTTTTGGAACAAGGGGTAATTATGTGAAATTTGTTGGAAGAGACCAGTGTTTCCAAACTTTAACCTCCTTTAGAAGAGCACTTGGCAACTATCACTTGTTTGAGCAAGTATTTTGTATGGCCAATGATTTATAAATCCCCTAGAAAATACCTCTTTTCTCGTGGTGGCAGTGACTTTTGTAGATAACAGCTTCCTTTGAAATCTGTTTAAGATTCAGAGCTAGGTGAGTTACAAAGTTTCAAAAATGGAAACTGTGCATAATTAGCATTTTCTAAAGTTGGTTCAGTTTTTTAAGTTTTTAAAAAAAATTTGGGTACAGTTGACACACAATGTTATATTATTTTCAAGTGTATAATGTGATTCAACAAGTGCATGTTATGCTGTGCTCACAAGTGTAGCTACCATCTGTCACCATCTGACACTATTACAATACCATTAACTACATTTCCTATGCTGCGTCTTTTTATTTGAATTTGAGTATCTACTATATTCACAGTACTGGGAAGAAGGTATACAGATAATTGAGACTTTGCCCTCAAGTAGCTGAAAATCAAAATGGGGAACTAGACAGGAAAACAGCTAACTCTAGCAGCACAAGGTAAATGATCGATGACTATATTCTGAGGTACATTTTATATTCTTGGGGATCCAACAAGGAAGGAGCTCACACTTGTTGGGGAAGTGGTGACCGTGGTGAGTGGGAATCCTTAGCAGATGAGATAGCATCTAAATGGGATCTGAAAGAATGTCAATGTATAAATCTTAAATGCTTCCTCCTCCATGAGACCTTCACTATAGCGAAGGTCTCCACCTTCACCACTCCCACATTTCAACCTGTTTTGTTTTCTCCTCAGAACTTAGGACCATCTCATATTCTCTGTATTCTCTATCTCCCCAGCAGGCTGTAAGGTTCATGAGGGCAGGGATGTTGTTGGTCTTGCTCACTACTTCATCTCTAGCTCTCAGAACAGTAGCAGGCCCTCACTAAGGAGTCATGGAATGGAGAGTGAGAGAAGGGTGCTCTTGATCAGAAGGTTGTCAAGGAAACCAAAGTCCACAGGATATTCACAGACACAGAATAGGTTATTATGGACAAATAAGATGGGCAAATTGGTTATGACCAATCACAAAAACATTTTCTGAGGTATCCAGAAAGCTGTGGCCAATTTTTGAGAAGAAGATTGATGAGCTCTAACCCTCTGAAATCTTTCTAAATTGAGTGTCACTCTGGATAACCCAGGATAAAACTTTCTTGGGCGAATGGTAAACCTTCCGCAGATACACTCATCCATAAAAGCAGTTGTGTGATATGTCCTTCAGTCCCTTTTATCCAGATTTTTAAAAATGGGATATGGTATAGTATGGAATATTATGGAACATTATGCAGCCATAAAAAGAATGAATTTGTGCCATTTGCGACAACATAGATGAAGCTAGAGAGTATAACGCTAAGTGAAATAAGTCAGTCAGAGAAAGACCAATACCACATTATTTCACTCGTACATGGAATTTAAGAAACAAAACAAATGAGCAAGGGAAAAAAGAGAGAGAGAGAGGGACACAAATTAAGAAACAAACCCTTAACATAGAGAACAAGCTGGTACTTACCAGAGGTGAGGGAGGTGGAGGGATGGGTGAAATAGGTGATGGGGATTAAGGGGTGCACTGTTATGATGAGCACTGGGTGTCGCATGGAAATTTTGAATCACTGTATTGTACACCTGAAACTAATATAACTGTACTGGAATTAAAATAAAAAACTTAATAAAAAATAAATAACTTTAAAAATGGGATATAGGTAAGTTTTCTGTTTTTATTATTACTAATGTGCCCCTAAATGTGATAAACGGGTAGCAGTCTTTAAGTACACAGAGAAGACATCCATGCAAGTGTACATAGAGCTTTAGTGATTACAGTTTGGGACAGAATAATCTTAGGGCAAGCGGGGATTTGTTGTAAACAAAAGATTTTGTTTAAATATAAATAAAAAATAAGAACAGTAACCTGCCAAGTTCCCACATGTATTTACTCCCACAGTGGTAAATTTTACATAGTCCCAAAAATACTGTTTATCAAAGCAGCTCCCAGGTATTGGGATGAACCAGACGCTTTCGAAGCGTTGATTGATCACTCTTTGCTAGCAGTTCACTAGGATTACACAGCCACTCCAAAACCAACAGCCTGAAAGAAAATGATATGAGGCTTGGAACAAAGGCTGGAATGCGGTTAGCAGTAAATACATCAATTAGTATTCATCCATGTCTAGAGACATGATCTGGTAAGAGTATGGAATGAACTCTATATGACAATTCAGTTTTCTCCCCCTCAAAGAGACCTTGGCTGCTCCTTACTTTTTGCACAATAGAATTTGGAGAGAACTCTGGGTGGGTTTGCCGTTCTCCCTAACTACTGAGCTTTTTAAAACTCTTGGGAATGTTATTGGGGTAGTATAATGTATGTACAGCCTAAGAGTACTTGTTTCCATCTTCATCCATCAGCTCAGACCTAGGAAGTGTTTTCAGAGTTTCACTAACTGCACCAAAGTAATGGAAGAGCAGCAAGAAAGTTTTTCATGTTCTTTTATTCGCCAGGTGTTTCAAGGCACTCATTCTTTTTGAAGTGTTGGAATGGGATGTTTGTGGGAGGAATTGAAGTCCTCGACCCAAGAAATAGGGAAAGAGACAAATTAATCCTGTGACTTTTTCTTCTTCTCTGCATCTTGGGTTAAAATCATGAGAAAAGTTCATCATTTCCCATCATCAAATGTTGCTCATTGTTCATTGGCCAATAATGCCTCTTTCAAACAGAAACCTTCTTCTAACGTTATTTAATTCAGGCTGTTTCGTACATCAACACAGAAATCCTGGCAGGGGAGTTTTGGAAAGAGCTCATCTTTTTGTGTCATGTCAGTGACCACATTGATTTTTCTTTACATTTGGTTTCAACAAGTGTTTATTGAGAGATTTATTGATAGTGGAGTAGTAGAGAATGAATTGTTCATGAGCCATCATCTTTTGTTATTTGAGTGGAGGTAGACCTGAGAGACACTGACCTTTAAGAGGTGTCACTTAAGACCTAGAGACATGAGAACCTTTCCCTGTAATAATGATAATGACTTTTGGCATTTGTAGTTTCTCCTAAAGTTTACAAAAGATGCTCAAATGGATTATTTCTTCTGATTCTCACTTCAATTTTGTGTCATAAGTATTTTAAAAACCACTTTTGTCTAATAGAAATATAAAAGTGAGCATTATATTAATTTTAAATTTTCTTGTAGGTAGCCACATTAAAACAGGTAAAAATAAACAGGTATAATTAATATTACTGACATTTTATTTAATCCAATATATCAAACCATTTCAGAATATAACCAAAGTATGAAAATAATCAATTAGATATTTTAAAATTTTTATACCAAGTTTTAAAAATCTGGTATATATATATTTGTGCCACCCAGGCGCCGCTGGTATATATATTTTTAAACTTACAGTACATCTCAATTTGGAGAAGCCACCATATCTAATGCTTTATTTCCACATGTATCTATGGGCTACTGTATTGAACAAACATCATATAGGAATAAAGAAACTGAGGCTCAAATAGATTGAGGGGCTTTCTTGGGTCACATAATTGGTTAGGTGGACTCGAATCCAGTGTGGTCTTCTGGTTTAAACAGAAATTGGGTTAGGTTTGCGGTTTATAGATTATCTGAATTTACTTGTGATGTTATGGGATAATATTATAGAATAGGAAGCTGGAGATGTTGCAAAGAATGATTCTGTCATATAACTAAGGATTCATTATTGCTAGTACTGGGAATGCCATAGAATTTGTGTGCATGCGTGTTTTAAAGATTTTATCTATCTATCTATCTATCTATCTATCTATCTATCTATCTATCTAAGAAAGAGAGGGGGAGAGAGAGAGAGAGACAGAGAGCAAGAGCAAGCACAGAAGGGAGGGGCAGAGGGAGAGGGAAAGAGAGAATCCGAGGCAGACTCTACCCAGAGCGTGGGGCCTGATGCAGGGCCCAACATAGGGCTTACATGGGGCTCCAGGCAGACCTTGATCTCATGACCCTGAGATTGTGACCTGAGCTGAAATCAAGAGTCAGGCGCTCAATAGACTGAGCCACCTGCATAGAATTTGTACTTTTAAAAATAAGCTCCATAGGAAATTTGGATGCACAGCCTGGTTTGGAATAGCTGCTCTAGTCTCTGAACTTACTGAAGGCTCATTTCTATATTTATACATTCCCATATTATTCATTCATTTAACAAGTATTTATTGAACATCTACTATGCACCAGACACTACACACAGTGCTGCTGATGCAGCGGTGAACAAAGTAGAGTTCCACCCTCAGGAAGCTTAGATTCTACAACGTACAAGGTATGGCTGGTTCATAGCAAGATGCTGGTGGAATCAAAATCTAGTTGATGATATTTGATATTGCTTTACCAGTTTCCCATCCTGGAGGGCCCAGTGAAAAACCTGAGGACAGGACAAAAATGTGGGTTACCCATGTAGGGACTTGTTTGTCAATTTTTATTCCTTTTACAACCAATATTTTTGAAAGGTTTGCAACGTGAGGAGGATATGGTACAAATCCTGAATTGATTCCATTTGGTTAAATTCATCTATTAGCATCTTGAGCAATTATAGAGAGAGAGAGAGAGAGTATATGTGTGCACAGATGTGTAGATTCAGCATGCACTTTCCCTTCCTTCAGTGGGGCATTTTTACTATATGTTTAAATAGACTGAGGACACAATTTATATGATGCCTTTAGTAAATTCATGTTAGAATTTCCCAATTTAGAGGAGGAAAGGGAGGTACTACTCACCTCAGCACAATTGGCTTGCTTTGACTGATGTTTTCAAGTCAACAAATACACGTTGAATTGTCATGCACTAGAAACTTCCCTGGATTCTGGGGATTCTGCAAAAAATCAGGCATCCATACTCCATGCCTTCATCGCCTTATAGTCCAGTGGAGTTTTGGTGGTGGTGGCTTTGATAACATTTCCCACTTGGGCTCACTTGAGTTGGGGTGTGCCATTTGCATGATCCTTTTATGAATCTCCACATATTTACACAAGTTTTGTTTGTTTCTTTGTTGTGTGTATGTGTGTTTTGGCTAGATGTATATAATGCCGTTTCTTGGAAAAATTTGTAATGCTCTTCTTTTCCGCCAAGAAGAAAGAAAGTGCTCAGTTGTTTTTTCTTCAACCAAGTACTTTCATTTGACTCTTTAAGCCAGCTAAACCGAAGAAAAATGCAGTTATACCCTACTGTTTGAAATGGTGTAGAGATCCAGGAGCATTAATTTAAAAATTCATAAATCCTTTGCACTATGCAGATTAATGACCTGTAACCTTTATTTTCAGATGACTTATTTTGACTTAACTATGTCCAAATAAATATGTTTATTTAGGAGAGCTCAGTGTTACCTAAAACTGACATTTAGCATCTCCTATGGCTCATAATATGTACAAGAAATGTGGACCACCCTCTGTTTTCTCATTATGCCAAATAATGGGAAGTGGAAATCACTCTAATCCTTTCTTCTGTGTCTGCTGTACCTCAGTAAATATGATAAACTCAATCCAATTAAAAGTCATTACCTCTCCAGGGCTTTGCTGCAGTGTATAACCTTTATTTCACAATCCTCCTGATTATCTGTCTTCATCGCAAGTAGAATTTTTAGCCATCTTCCATTTCAGTTTTCTCTTAAAGAAGAGGAATACACTTTTAGTGTTGAGTAGTGTAGTCCTTGTTTCTGTACCATTCACTTGACTCTATTCAATGCAGCCTTTTATTATACAAGTTAATTCTTCCTGGGCATTTGTCTTATCTCCCTGACTAGATTGTTAAGTCCTTTGAAATCAGCAATTTTACTTTATTCTTTGTACTCTCCCTACTCCAGCCTTGCCATGGTGCTTTGTGTATAGAAGTCTTATTGACTAAATGATTATCGGTTTGTGGTACATGTTGGATCATAGTTGCTAAAATGTAATAATGGGAGTGAGTATTAAAAAGTTAGATGAGGGGCGCCTGGGTGGTACCTGTTAAGTGATTGACTCTTGATTTCAGCTCAGGTCATGGCCTCAGGGTCCTGGGATCCGGCCCTGTGTCAGGCTCTGTGCTCAGCACAGAGTCTGCTTGTCCCTCTTCCTCTGCTCCTCCTCCCGCTCTCTCTCTCTCTCTTTCTCTCTCTCACATAAATAAAATCTTTAAAAAAAAAAGTTAGATGAAGTAGATACATTAATACAATGAAAATAGCAGCAGAAGCAATAAAAGCAACAACAACACAAAACTTGTTAAGTTACTGGGTAATTATTCTGTAGACTTCTGGTACCTCTCCTGCCCCTGGTGAATTTTTTAATATCATATACCTTTGATAGAATTATAACATTTCCAATCTTTCCTCCAAGCAGTCAGAGTTTACATAGGTTTACATGGATTGATCCACAATGTATCTGAACCAGCAAGCATCTTAAATGTTTAGATGAATAATCTGATCATTTTCTGGCTTCTTTAGCTCTTAAATTCTACGATGCCATGAAAAATAAATATTTCAGTCAATTATCCTGAGGTTTAAGCAATATGATGCCAAAATATTTTATTTAACTCAACTAGAATAGCTATAACCTATTAAAACAAGAAGTTTGTTAAGAAGATTTATTGGAACAGACCCAAAAGATGATCAGCAAAAGCACAAAACAGACACTGAGATTTTTTACTGTTTTATTCTGGAGAATAATACCTAGAGTTAAGTAAGGGTTATAATGTTGATGTAAATGGGCAGCAAAATATTTTATGCATATACTACTGAATATGTGGGGTTTGGGCATTCCTTTTTATGAAGGACTTTGATGAGCAAATAGCTATTTTTTTGTGATTGTTTTTCATGATATAATTACAGCTCTTGAAATTTATCTTGCTACTTTGGCTTTTGGTTACTTTGACTATCATAGGCGTAGGGGAATATTATTTGGGAAAGGACCATCATCTGTTGTAGTATGGGACACCAGAAATCAGTAGTACCTCCATTTTCTCTGATGAACTCTTGCTTTAGGTTGGGGGCTCCAGGGTGATCTGGTCAGTCTTCCCTCTGAAGACAGCACCATTCTGAGGTGAATCAGAACTATCTCTGGTTTGTTTGGCACAACTCTCAATTCATGCTGGAAGATGAATGTGGTGTGGGCCATCTATAGGCCGGTGGGGATTTCACGGGCATCAAAGCAGTCCCACCTGGTTCAAGGTAGAACTTCTAGTCTTTTTTCAGTGAAGTAGATCAAACAGAGGTACATTTTCACTAGTTACATGATAGGGAAACCACCAACTTTTCTCTGCGGTTTTCCTCTTGGCTTACTTTGTAATGGAAATGTAGACCATGCTGTTTTATCACCTGTTGGTTTCATAATTATGAGTTATTTAGAAGCAGTGGGAGTAAGTCATTCCTATTTTGATCCTAGCCTTAGGAGTTTTTATCAGGTTGGCCTGCCCAAATGCCGTTGCTTCTACTCAACTCTTAACATTCATCACTCTTCCTAACCTCAACTTACTCCTTATTGGATTGCATTGTTGCATGCCTGTTACTATTGCTGTCTTCACTACTCAACTTAAAGAGCCTTGAGGGCAGGAAATGTATATTTGGCCTTAGCAACTTGCACAGTGCAAGGCATAACATGGTACCAAATAACGTTTTGGAATGGACAAGTGAACAAATGTGAAAAGTAGCATCTTTGGCAAAGACAATCACCCCTACACTTCAATCATCTAGTTCTCCTTTTAATGCTAGAAAAAGATTGAAATCTGGGCACTTTTATAGTCAAAATTTCTATTGGAATGTGCAGTTGAAGCACTCACACAAAACTGGTGAAGTCTGGGGCATCTGTTTAATCCTTCACTTTTCATAGTATGGAGCCCACCAAAGATTTTGAAAGTCAAATGTATATTTATTCCACAGAGGAAACTTTATCAACCAGCACAAAAGTTTACTGGCACTAGCTGGTGATATAATGGATAGTTTAAATCCTGCTAACTGCAAATAATTTTTCAACGGTGTTTATGATTGTGGTAGAGTTTAGTGAGGCAGAAGTACAGATAACGTAAATATTTCGACAAAAGCTGATTGTACTGGAGCCATAAATAAATTAGACCCAGTTTGTAAATAAATTTAGTTTTTGCCAGCAAACATTTATAATCCTCTCTTGCTGCAAACGATAGTAATTTATATAGAAGAGGTCTTGAATGCCTTTTTTAAAAAGTCAGTTCTCATTAGGAGGCAGTGCCTGGTGCCCATCAAGTGTCTTAGACTGTGTGACTCAATTAGACATTGAGGGATACTGTACAGACCACCTAATGCTACTAGTTATTGTACATGTTGATAATGACGGTTTCCAGAGACCATACATAGTTTGGTAGTCTATGAAGTTGTCATATTATATCATTCCCTTAAATACCTAGCTTGTGTTACCACTTAGCAATGTTGAAATTACCCCCTCTCAAATCATAAGTGCTATTTAGTATATGTATACACATATGCATAGCACATCTGTTCATATTTTTCTGAAAACACTTTCTACCAAAGTGTATAATGTTTTCTCAGATTTAAAAAAACCCACCTTCTTTTATGTTTTTCAATGACATTCCATCCATCCCCATGGTCTTGAATGATTTTTCGTTTAATATGATGTAGTGATGGGAAATTCAATATGGGGGCCTTTATAGCTTAAAATGGGAACAGAAAATTGAACTCCTTGGAACCATCTAAACTTTTTTTTCACTGAAGACACGATATTTGCAATGAGGCCAGAGTCCAAGCTGAAATTAGCCAAATCAAGGAACTTTCCCCACAGAATCACTTTGAGGTCAGAAGTCATTTTTGTCTTCGCTACCAGGTTCTGTGAGAAAAAGGACCATTGTTCATTTTCAAATAAAATCTAATTTTGAGACTCTAACAAAATCTCATTCTTTTGGGGACTCTTTGCTCCTTATCAAACCAAGAGTGCGGTTAGGATAGTGTTCTATTGCTTGTTCACATTCCTTTTTATCAGCAAGCCATTGCTACAACTCCCTCTTCTGCCAGACATGCATAATTCTTTTCTTTTCTTTATGTAGAACTCCTAGCTGTAAGAGAGCTCTTCTGTTTTGTAGCAGTAGGGCAGAGTCTGCATGAAGTCAGCTGTGAGAATGAGTGTGAACTTAGATTTACACTGTTTATTCAGTTCTCTTACACACCTACCTCTCTTTATTATATGGTAGAAAGTAGAGCTCGATCCCATTTACTTTTTGATCTTCATCTTTATGGGGTTGTTTTGAATATTTTCACCCACTTTATATTAGAATTCAGTCCCCTTGCTACAAAATGCACTTATAAACCCCTCCCCCCCCGCCCCCCCCCATCCCCAGCCTTCCTTTAACTTGTA
>NC_048218.1:92671359-92795800 GCF_002007445.2 Ailuropoda melanoleuca
TCCTTTAACTTGTAGCTCCTGAGTTTTGGTCTTTCTTTTAGAGGCAAGTAGTAGCTCTGCCAAAAGCCACCAAGCCACACTGAGGTGATTATAGTAAACAAGTCGGGGCTCTCGCTTCACATGCAGAGCAGAATGAAGCGGAGCTGTGGTCCAAGGGATCCCAGTTGCTCCTCCATTACCAATGGCACATTAATGCGCCCTTATGCTCCCCTCCCCCCCTTCAACTTTCTTTCTTTCTTTCTTTTTTTCTTTCTTTCTTTTTCTTTCTTTCTTTCTTTCTTTCTTTCTTTCTTTCTTTCTTTCTTTCTTTCTCTTTCTTTCTTTCTTTCTTNCTTTCTTTCTCTTTCTTTCTTTCTTTCTTCTTCTTCTTCTTTTCTTTCTTTCTTTCTTCTTTCTTTCTTTCTTTCTTTTTTTAAGGATGCAAATCAGGTCACTCCTTAGCATGGGAAGGGCTGCTGCTTTCTTCTGAAACCACCATCAACAACATAAACAAATTAGAGGTAGTAAACCACACATTCTGCCCACACGTAAACCACAGTCCTCACCAGAGGGCAGTCTACTTAATGTGAGAATAACAGCCCAGTTTTATAAGCCTCTACTGGGAATAAATTCCAGTTTCACTGGTTAGAGCAAAGTTAGGCAGCCAGAGTACAGTCTCTCCTAGGTTACATGTGAGAGAGACCAACCAATTCTCGAAGTGTCTTTTCAGGAAATATATTTTATAAGCTTTTGGTACACCAAACCTTGACCATCCTTTGGTTTTTATTACGTAAAATCGGGATTGCTTGAGTGGAATGAGCCTGGGGCTGAACTTGTCCAATGTGCTTGTTTTCTGGATAGGGAAATGGGGGCCCGAAAGAGCTACCACTCTCATGTCTGACTCTCAAGATTGCCTCAGGCGCTGGAGACCTATTGTTGAGGGCTTGTGCAGCTCCTGCTTTCCCCATTTGCAAATGGCATGGTCTACGATTCCCCATCTTGGCCCATGCGGGAATTGTAAAATATTCTCTATACCTTCCTGATGCTGATATGCTTCCTTTCCTGACAATGGTTAGTCCTCAACTAATGTGTCCAGCCCTAAACTAATGTGTTCCGTCATCAGTAAATTCCTGCTTGTGATAGTCTTTTCTTAAATACCTGTTTAAACAGTCATTTAGATAAGAGTGTCCCATTTGTGTGCAACAGGAAATGCCTGCCTTCTTTTAGATACGCTGGCAAATAATTACTGTAGATATGGCTTGAATACTGAAAGGCTGTACTCTGGTCATTTCAGACTGCCTGAGGAGTAACCACCCAGTCTGCTGCACCGTAATTTCAGGGCATTTCTATTTTACCCTAAATGAATCTGAAGGAAAATCACTTTGGGGATATAAAAAAGTTTATGAGAAAAGCCATCAGGTCAAAGCTTGCCACAAGTCTCTTAAAAATTCGTATTGCTAAAAGAAAGTTGAGGCACAGAGTTATAATGTAAAAAGAACCCCTATCTAATCTGTGATAAGTCTGTTCTTACCTGGGCAGTCCAGTGGGTATTGGTGACCGTGGTCCCTGACAACTGACTAAGCCAAACATTAACCAGGCCGTGTTTTTCCTTGGAGTAGTACTCACAGAGCTTTAATGTCTTTATTTTAGCTGTTTTAGATTCTGTAAGTAGATACCGAAGGGCTTTACTGGTACCTCAACTATGAATTTTCTGGCAATTTCTTTCCATAACCCTTTTTAAAAAAGCTTAGTTCCACCTCTGAAGAGGAACTTTTGAAAGCGGCCAAACCCATTTCATAATAGCTTAGAAGCTACCAGTTTAGTTCGTAAACCATACTTGTTTAGCGAAATGTCTGTGAAATTCCTAGGAGAGTGGAGAAACTCTTAATCAGATTTAAAAGCCACAGGACAAGCAAGAGGTATGCCACAATCCTATGAGCAAGATAAATGTTTGCTCATTGATTTGGTCCCTTACTTCCAATTCATGTGTTATTTTCTACCACCTCCCTTGCTGGCCTCCCAACGCTCTTTCATACTTTTTGGTCTTTTTGACAGCCCATAAATGAAATATTTTTAGGAAGCACTGGGGGAAAAAGTTCCATAAGAAAGAAATGGAATAGCACGGTGCAAGGAAGTAGCAAATACTTGAGGAGCAAGGAAGCTTAGAAGGTCATTTAAAAAATTCCATGTGCCAAGCCAGGTTGATAGATTATCTCGCAAAAATAATGGTCTCCGGAGACATGAATTCTACAAGTGTGGTTCAGTGTCAAAAGATTCCATGGAGGTCTATTTTCTTCTCAGCCCTCTTTGGGGAGAGCACGTTCTGAAGACCATGTCCATCGGCAGCTTCCATTCTAGTAGATGCCTCTCTTTTCTAAACCTGGACCTTTGGACCCTTACTCCAGTCCTTCAAAGCTAGTTTAAGTCCGTTTTCTGGAAAATCATTTTCCTTACTTTTACTAGTTTCCTTTCTTCCTTTCACTGGGATCTTAAATTTCATTATCTTGGGGCCATTCTCACTGAATATTCTGCTGGCCAGGTCATGGCCGCCTCCTTTGTTCTGTTTGTGCATCTGGCATTACTTGGGCTCCACCCTTTTCCCCAAGCCCAGCACGCGTTTATTGGTTGTGTTGCTGGTGTCGAAGAGCTGGCTCCAGAGGTCCTCTGCTTTCTCACAAACATGCTGCTGGAACCGTTCTGGAATTGTCCTAGCAAGGGAAGAAGAGCACGTCCGGTTTGAATTTTGGAAGGAAATTGATGTCTTCCCCCTCCCTGCCCTGCCACACCATTAGCAGGCACGGACTCAGGGACTCGCGTTCCTGTGCTCACGTCCTACCAGGAGGTCCCTGGTGGGCCTTTGAGGTTTGGCGGTGCCTCCTCTCCTCCTAGCGCTGGGCACGCATCCTCAGCTCTCAGCCACGTGTAATCCTTCCTGTCTGCTTGCAAGTTGGGCCCAAAGTACTGGCGCTCGGGCCCACCCTCTTCTTTAGTAGCAATTAACCTTTACTACAGAGTTTCCTTTGAAGTTTGCTCATGTTTTTATTACAAAACTGCAATGAGGAACATAATGGGGGGAAATGTCTAAATTTCTAAGTTACCTAATCTGTTCAATTCCCTAGCTGGTCTCCTCCTGGCAGCTGTTTCATGTAGTTATGATCTCAACCAGTCGGCCTGAGATCTCAAACCATGTTTCTGTCTCAGCCTATTTTAAAGATTAGTGAGCTATTACACACACACACACACACACACACACTGCACGTGGATGTGTGTATTATATGCATGTGTGTGTACGGCTGAGTAGAAAGAGCTGATTTCTTGCTTAATGCTTACAGAAATCAGTCTTACTTTATAGTCAGACTAAATGTCTATATGCTTTTAATATGAAAATTAAACTCTAGTTAGTTGCTAAATGTTTTCTCTCAATGAACGAACATGGAAGAATAGAGAGGAAATGATTTATGCTGGTATCACTAATGATAATGCTGAGTGATAAGTATTATGACAGGTACTGAATGCTATTAATGGTGAAGCTCGGGATTTTGAATGGCATCTGCCCAGAAGATTTGCAGTTAAACTAGGCAGAGAGGCCAAGTGAAACAAATGGTGAGTTATATAAAACCCACAAAAAGAAAAGGCATTTTAGGCCAGCCTTGCAAATAAGAACCAAAGAATTACGAGTGAAATGGCATTTTTTTTCCTAGCTTGCCGTTCACAGGAGCTCAAATAAATGAAATCATTTTTCTCTGCTTTTCACTCAGCAGTAAATCATTGGTAATCCAAGGTTAGTAGAAAAGCAACTATGGAACTCAAAGAAAATAAAAGAGAATCTCTCTTTCTTCCTTAGGATGGGTAAGGACTTTCTAAGAAAAATGTAAAAAGCACAAAGGAAAAAAAAGACTTCCTTCCATAAAAGTTAAAATTTTTATACAACATAAACCCATTAAAAAACCAAATGATAAGTGATTTACTTGGGAAAGCAGCACAAACTATCAAAGGGATTTTTTTTATTATTAATAAGGCAGGCCAATAAAAGCTCAATTAAAAATGGACAAAAACAGTGAACAATTTGCAAAAGAAATATGAATGACAAAAATATTTAGTCTCAGTAGTGAACTGAGATGTGAATTAAAGTGATACACATATAATCTTTTTCATTGTATTAATACATTTTAAAAACAAGATATAAATAATAGGTACTAGGATAGTTGATAGGAATATAAATTGGAATACACCCCTGAAAAGCAATCTGTCAGTAATCACTGTTTTCTTACAGGAATCTAATCGTATGGAATTAAAATAGACAAATATACATATTTATATGAAATGGTGTTTATCTTCATGGTATTTATGCAACAGAAAGTTAGAAGCAACTTAAATAATTACCATGGAAATAGTTCATTTTTTTGTGAGTCCATATAATGGAATATTATGCTGCAGTTAAATGTATTTTTAGGAAATATTTTTAAAAACGTAAGTGTTTGTAATAAAATATAAGTGAAAAAGCGGAAAACAGACTATTTTCACAGTATGGCCACAGTCTGGAAACAAACACACTTTAAAGCATATCTTAAAAAAACAGAAAGCAAATTGCCTGAAAGTTACAGAATGGTTGGGTTTGGACACCTGCATTCCAGTCTCAGGTGACTTGGGATATACTCTTCAGCATCCTGGAGTATCAGATTCCAGATTTGGAAAATAGAAGATTATTATCACCATGGCTTTCTTACAGGATTGTGGGTGTTATAGTGAGAACATATAGATATGTCTTTGGAGGTTATCATTATTATTGTTATTATTTCTGCAGTTTTCTCTTTGCAGATTCTGACATGCTTTCAGAATGGAACTCTCTCAACTGAAAACCTATGTTAGTTATTCAAAGAGTCATAGAAATAAATATATTCCAATCCAAGAGTGTGATCTGGCTTGGTCTTTGGGGATATTAGAACACTTAAAACTTGAATCGAAGAGGCTGATTTCCAAGAGCATTGCCCAATTCGTTTGTCTTATATCCAACAATAAGCTTGTCTTTCTGTCCTCCCACTCAGTTAATGATACATCTAGAGGATGCATGAAGCAAATTCCGGTAGCAGGCAGCTCAGCTCCAAGAAGTTACCAGGGTTATTTATCTTTATGGGACCACTGATGCATATAGCGTTTCTTACCTGATACTTACCTATTGTAAATGTGCCCAATTCCCACCCCCACCAACAGATTTAATGGAGACAGGATGATTGAAGTAGTTTGTCATTTAGATGAAATGTTTTAGCAGCTTTTTGGATAGTTCTTGAGTAATGTACATGGAGGCATTAGTTTCCTTTGGTTTATGCAAATATTCGATGTGGTGTGATAAGCTGCATTTGCTGTTGAAAATTTTGTAATGCTAGATTACATTGAAATATTGTTGCATGTTTTGATATGTAAAACTCAGCAGTTCTCTATTTCTATTTTTTTTGTCACCACAAAAAAAATTCAGATGATAGTTTTAGATTTAATTCAGATGATACTAGATTAACAGAGGCTTGAAAACAAATTGCCTGGGTTTGCATATACATTTAATGCCTGCCTGTGGATGAATAGGACGGCGAGTCTTTCTCCTGGATTTGCGTGACCTATATAAGTTGTTCTTTAGGTTTAATTGGAATTTTTTTGCCATTGTAACCAGAATTGCATTCAGGCTTTAAATTCAAATTCTTCTGTGCAGCAGCCTGGGCACACGTGTGTACTTTGTCTCCACAAGAATTGAAATCCAAATGCACTCGTTTAGATTATGCATTGGGAGAGTTTGTGGGTAACTCAAAGGTTATGAGGTCAGCTATGCCAGTGGGGGGGCCCAGGTGGGTTTGTCTCTATCCTTTTTTAAGATTTGAGATCACTTTGATGGAACTGACAGTATGAGTGATTTAACCCTTTGAGGAAATAGGGGAAATTTTATTGACTTTTAATGGATAATTACTGGAGGAAATAGTTCTATTCATTTGGATGCCTTTTGGTTTCCTGCTGCTTAAGTGGATAGGTCTATAGATTATACAATACTTCCAATTTATAGCACTTCTTGAGAAAAACAAAGTCTTCACAATGTGTGATATAAATCCCTTTAAGAATCTGTAAAGTAACTCTGCATTTGCAGTAGTTAAATGTTACAATTCTAGAGAGATGGTTTTTTTTATATATTTTTAGCTGTATCAAGAGTGCTAGTGAACCTTTGGGTCTTGGGTTGAAGTGCAAAATCTCCCTGAAGAATAGATTCAGATAGACTTGATCAAGGGCTTTTGCACCCTGAAGTGTATTTCTCTGATGATATTTCTTTGGGGCGTTACTGGAATTGTTTCTTTTGATGTTGGGTTTTTTTTTTTTTTTAAGATTTTATTTATTTATTTGACAGAGACAGCCAGCGAGAGAGGGAACAGAAGCAGGGGGAGTGGGAGAGGAAGAAGCAGGCTTCCAGTGGAGGAGTCTGATGTGGGGCTCGATCCCAGAACGCCGGGATCACGCCCTGAGCCGAAGGCAGACGCCTACCGACTGCGCTACCCAGGCACCCCNTAACACCGGGATCACGCCCTGAGCCGAAGGCAGACGCCTACTGACTGCGCTACCCAGGCACCCCTGATGTTGGGTTTTGAGAAAAGTTTATGATCTGTAGTGTTCTCTTTCTGTNGAAGGCAGACGCCTACCGACTGCGCTACCCAGGCACCCCTGATGTTGGGTTTTGAGAAAAGTTTATGATCTGTAGTGTTCTCTTTCTGTGGGTTTAAAGGTGCTTTTAGGATCGAAATAGTTTCCTGCATTTGGTAGAAACATATTGATTTGGTTTAATAGTTCGATAAAATTGTATGTTAGGTTAATTGTCTATTTAGTAAGTATTAGCCTTTATCCAGATCACTTGGGGAATTTCTTAAGGGCTGTGAGTTCTGAGTCTTCCCTTTGTGGGTCAATTTCCTAGTTGGAATAACAGATTCATTCATATTAAACTAAATAGCAGTGCATGGCATTATTTGATCTTCAGATTTGGGGGTGGATTTTGTATGAACTCAAGGAAGGGGGATACTTGTGTTAAATGGAATGGTGAGGGGACAAGCTGAAACTTGCCCTGAGAGGATGACTATGAGTTGGATGGGCAGAAGAGTGGAGATAGAGTCACCCAGCAAAACTGCAGAGGAAAAGCTCACTGAGCTCAGAAGACAAGGATAAGCTTATTCTGGCCTACAGTTTCCTACTGAGGAGTGTTGAGAATCGGAGAGAATGGGAGAATGGTTTTAAAATAAGAGCAATTTTATTACAAAACTAAGAACTCTGGATTTTACCTGTGAACACTGGAAATTATTGGAGGCTATTGCATAGGAAAATGGGTGTGCCAGGAAGATAAATTTAGCAGCATTGTACAGGCTAAGTGTTGAGGGATACTGGAGGTTGGAGGCTGGAGGTCTGGGGACATATTTAGAGGACTGTTAGAGAATTCAGGAATGAAAATGTGGATTAAATGAATGAGTTGAAGGTAAAAATCTTGCAAGAAGAATGGACAGCATTTAATGACTGAACAGATTGGAGGATGAAGGAGAGAAAATGTCTATGTTATTTTAGAATCTTGAACATGGATAATTAGGGGAAAATAGTATTCTTAATAGACATGGTGAAGCAGGAAGGAGACTCAATTTGAGGACAGATGATAATGTACAAGATTTTGGATATAATGAACTTGAATGATAATGAGCTTGTATTTGAGGTCAAATGTCTCATAGGAATAAGTTTAGGTTCTGGAGTTTGGTTCTATGCTTGGTTTATATGGCATTGTCTTATCATTTGACTCAGGAACCAAGCACTTAATTAGAAAGATATTTTTGTATGTGCTATCACTTTGTACTTCACAAAACTTTAAGAGGAGTCAGTACTTGATCAATAGCTGTTAATGAATGTCATAGTTAATAAAATTCCATAGTGAGTCAGAGAAGCAATTGGGGCTTGAACTCAGGTTTTCTACCCTCTAGCCCAATAAATTACCTTGGAAGATTTTAATAATTCATAGAACTGCAGGGTTGGTAGCATTTTAAATGTCATCTAGTCTAGTCATCATCCTGAAGCTGGAATTCCTCCATATTATTCCTAATTTATGGTTATCTAGGCTATATTAGAAGTCCTGTAGTGGGAACTTAAGGCCACTCATTTTACTTTTGGATGTTGCTGATTGACATTTGTCTCCTTATAATTTTAACTCATTTTTCTTATTTCTCTCCTTGAAGGACTACAAAATCAAACAGATCAGGTATGACTCTCAGTCCATAATCGCTGTGGACAAGAAATGTGTGTTTATTTGCATTAAGATAACTGAAATCCCCTTCAACTGGTGAACTGGTGGGAAATTCAAGCTCAGTCACTATTCTTTAACCCCCAGCAAATTGCATAAAGACCTTAAGGTCTGAAATGGTACACTCGTTTACTTCAGGTGTGGGTGCTGTGCTGCTTTGTGGAGTCCTGAGAATCCCACTGTGGAGTGTTCAGACTTCTTGTTACTCTACATTGCTTTCCCCTCTGGAAAACTCACCTAATTTCTTTAATGATTTTTGTTTTCACAAATGTCCAGAGGAATCACTAGCTTCACGTGGCTTTAATTCTCTGCTCTGGGGGCACCTGGGTGGCTCAGTTGTTAAGCGTCTGCCTTCGGCTCATGGTGTGATCCCAGGGCCCTGGGATCGAACCTTGCATCGGGCTCCCTGCTCCACTGGGAGCCTGCTTCTTCCCTCCCACTCCCACTGCTTGTGTTCCCTCTCTCACTGGCTGTCTCTCTCTGCTGAATAAATAAATAAAATCTTTAAAAAAAATAATTCTCTGCTCTGCGTAAGTTGTTGAGGCAAGGAATACCAATGGCTTGGTGATGTGTTTGAAATAGGAAAGATAAAAAACAAACACAAAGTAATACTCCAATAAATAGTCCTGCCACACAAATTTAAGCCTTGTTGTCCATGGCAGCCCTTGGAATCTTTGACAGTCTCCTACAATTTAGTCCAAAATACACTGCATGATACAACTTTCCAACACATTGTATAACGCTGTCACCTTCCGATTTAGGATGGCTTGTGGGGTTGTATGTACACATATGTTTACTTCTTGTCTCTAATTTATTCAGAACAATAATTAAATTGCTGGTTGTTTCCCAGCTAAATAATAGATTGAGCTGGCCCATGAGAGTATTGACAGTTGAAGATTAGTGCATTTGATATATGGATTCACCACAGATAAACCAAATTCTCCATCTGTGAATCACAGAGATTTTAATGCAGGCATATTTTAACAATGGCCTTCCCTATTTTGTTTTCAAAGAACAACAACATTATAAGGTGGCTACTGAGCTGTGGGATTTTTATTCTGTATTAGTCGGAATTCACAAAGTTATTATTTGTTCACAGGTAATGAGTGTGTATATGGCAGCTACTCTGCAATTCCTTTGGAAGAAATGCCAGATGCAGATGGAGTAGCCAGCACTCCCTCCCTCAATATCCAAGAGCCATGCTCTCCAGCCACATCCAGCGAAGCTTTCACTCCAAAGGAGGGCTCTCCATACAAAGCCCCCATCTACATCCCTGATGATATCCCCATTCCTGCTGAGTTTGAACTTCGAGAGTCAAATATGCCTGGAGCAGGACTAGGAATATGGACCAAAAGGAAGATTGAAGCTGGTGAAAAGTTTGGGCCTTATGTGGGAGAGCAGAGGTCAAACCTGAAAGACCCCAGCTATGGATGGGAGGTAAGAATACATTTTGAGTTTACACATTTAAATATATTCAGATATGTGAAGAAAAGATCAATTTTTAAAGTGCCCATAAAATAAGCAAGTTCCAAAGGTTGCAAAATGTTTTTAAATAGAACTTTAAGAATGAACCTCCCTTATAATCTCACTTCTTGATAGAAAAAAAAAATGTTGCATGAAAGTATAGATAGAACGGAACTCAATTAATGAATGGTAAAGAGTAGTATTAACTTACAAGCATACCAAAGGAAACAAATACAGTTTTTATAGTTAACATTTAGAAGCATCATATATGGCCATCCATATAGTATGTGGCATAAGCAAAAATGTCATCATATGACAAGCTTATTGTATTTTATCTTTTCTTTGGGGGCAAGGCTTGGAAGATTGGAGGAAGTATTTATTTTCTCCATTTTTGTGGCTGAGTTAATTTGGTTTTATCTTGTTCTACCTGGTCATTTTGCTCTGCGTTCTAATATATTTTGCTACTCTTGTGATAATCCTGCTTTGATTCTACATGCTTCTAGAATATGAGCACTATACTGAATTCTTGTGATGATTCTTTTTATTCAAATTGACTTAATGAATAATTCATGCATAAAAATGATGGCAAAAAACAATATAAAAATCAGTTCCTGGTTTTAGCCATGCTTTTCACAGAATCCATCTTGATAATATCTAAGAAGGAGAAGTTTCAGTCTGATTACAAAATCAAAGTAAATTTTATTTCAGTAAGAACAGGTGACTATATGATGCTGAACTTACAATTTTTGTACAGATTCTGTAGCTGTATCTACTTCTCATTTATTTTTATAACTTGAAAACTTTTGTGGTTAAATCATAACATTTTAATTTTTGGAAAACCTGGTCTATATCTACAAAATGTATATTTCCATATTAGCAAGAAAGTGTTTTTTGGAGATGTGATTGACCCTTGGTTTCCTGGTATTTCATTTAGACACAAATCAGATAAACTAGATTTATTTGGTATGTTCTCTTGATATTTATGATCATTAATAGAATAGAATATATGGTCATCATTTTAAAAAGAAATAAATACACAGTGCCTTCAGGACTTAATTTCAAATTTTTGTCACTTTGTTTTATATGTATCCTCTTGTGAAATCTGAAAATGCCTCAATCAAAACAATTCCTGTCCAAATTCTAAAATGCCAAAAGTTAAGATCTGGATTTGACATGATGACAAGTGAGAAATCTTTCCTTAGTTTTGTTCTTAGCCACGGCTCAGGTAAAGTTGTGGTTTGGCTACACTGCTTTTAGACATATATTGATAAGAGATTTTTAAAAAATCACTGTAGCATTAACTGATATGTGAGTTGAATAAGTTTTAAACTAAATGCGTAGAACTCTACGTCATTTTTGTTCTCCTTAAAATAAAGGCTATAAACATTCTAATAATAAGTAACTCATTAAACTTTTATTACAAAATCTCCAGAGTTAAACAACAAGTTCAGTACTGCTCGAGATTATCCAGAAGGCTTGGAATAAACCAAGGCTTAAGAACAAAATAATTCTGCAGTTACAGGGTTGATAAATGCAGGACTGTATCTTCTTAAACAGGATACCTATGGATTGGTGGATGAACCTGGAGAAAATTCGGCATTTAGAGGAAATTTAAAAATAATTATTTTTCTCCTTGAGAGTAGAATGTCTTCAGTATATACACAGGAAAATACTTACCTTGAGAAATTTAAAATGATTCTTTTTATTATGTCAAAACTGAGTTCTTGTATTGTTTGGAATTCAAGATACCTCTATAAATAGTTCATGACTCTGGCTAAAGATCACCCATTTCCTCTCTCTCCTTCAAGAATTCAGTTGATGGTCAATTCAGAAATTTTTTCCACCATTTTAATGGTTGTCCTCACTTTGGAGAGTGTGGAGTATCTGCTCCAGATGCATTATGGACAAAACCAGAGAAAGGGCTTTTTTTGTTGATTTTGGCAATCTTGTTATCCATGGAAGAGCACTTGAGCTCTTGACTCTAGGTTGTTTTCCGCCCCCGCCCCTCCCCCCAGTCTTACCCTAGTTAATACAAAATCTGGTCATGATCAACAAAGGCACTTTCATAAAGGCAGCTTGCCCTACTCCTGCGTGCTCAATTGTAATCACTCTCCTGTCATATTTACCCTCAACTATAGCTGATTTCTATCCTGTTTAGTTAGACAGATAATTGTGGTCAACTAGCATAAACTTGCTTTTTGATACTCCTTCATTTTGAAAAATGATGAATTTAGGGAGAAAAAAACCCTTAGGCCAAGGAAAATATACATGAACAGAGGAAGTCCATATTCAGCAAACAATTATTGAGTGCGTACTATACATCAGATTCTGTCCTGCTTTTCCTACAGGAACCCAGTCTATCATAACTGAACAAATCATTGTTACCTCCAATACCATCCTTGCTCTTTTCTACTAACAAATCTCCCCTCCTTGAGCATTTCCTATGTAATAAGTTGTATTACCATCTGTCCAGTTGCTGAAGCCAAAAAATGGGTTATCTTTGACTCTACTGTCTTCCAGACCAACCAGATATGATTCTTGTTCCCATGTTCTATCAGGTCTCCATTCTTTGCACACACTGGTCTTCCTACCTGGGAACCTCCTTTTCCTACCCATCCTTAGCAAGTGCCTATTCATTCTTCAGAATCTTCCCTTTCATGATATTCTCCTTGACCTTTCTAGTCACAATTTAGCATTGCTTACATTTTGCCCCACCATAGCACCAAGTAAATCCATATACTAAAGAATTTAAAGCACTGTATAACATCCAAATTATCTGCCTAGCTTTCCTAATAGAGCAAAATACCCATAGCTGTATTCTCTAAGTGCAGTGTCCTGATCGTGTTTTATCTGTGGTGCCTGTGGTGGTATCTCATGCTTAGTGCATTACCTGAAATAACCAGACTGGAGTAGTCACCTCAGGCTGCTAACAAAGTACTTCTGACTGACTGATTGGGTAACTTAAATGACAGAAATTTATTTTCTCACAATTCTGGAGGCTCTAAGTCCAAGATCTAGGATAGCTAATTTGGCTTCTGGTGGGGACTCTCTTCCTGGCTTGCAGATGGCTGCCTTCTTGCTATGTCTTCACATGGCCATTCCTAGATACATGTGTGCATGTGAACACTTGCGTGCGAACACACACACACACACACACACAATGTAGGGGGAGGGGGAGAGTGCTCTGGTACACTTCTTATAAGGACACTGATCCTATTGGATCAGGACCTCGCCTTTATGACCTCAGTTAACCTTAATTATCACCTACCAGCCATAGACATCTGCAAATACAATCACATTGGGAGTTAGGGCTTCACCATAATGGATTTGGGGAGGACTCAGGCATTCAGCCCATAACAGAGACATTTAATAAATAATTATTTGGTAAAAGAATGAGTGAAAGAATGAAAGAACAAATGAAAGAATGATGAATAGATAGAGGATTATGTAACTCATAAGAAGAAATAGGGAGTGGGGCTGAGGGAGTTTCATGGAAAAAGCCAGAATCTGGATTTTAGACATATGGAATCAAGTCTTAACTCTGCACTATTGTGAAATTCTAGGGAAACTATTCAAAATTAATTGGTTCTTGCATTTTTATTTGATCCGTAAGCCAATAAAAACTTCCCTGTACCAGTACTTGTTATATAACTGAAATGAAGTGAAGAGATATGGTAGTCTTTTCAAAGAAAGTTTCTAGAAGAGAAAGCTCAAAGATAATATTGCAATTAGTGGCCAGCTTTCTGAATCCTCTTTAAATATTTAAAAAGCATAATATATTTCTCCAAAAAAGGCACTTTTGGAAAATCATTTGAGTTTGTATTTTAGAGAAATTGGGTATTTTTTAAAATCTGGTTTACAGATAAAAATACAGAGTTAGGTAAAATAAGCCATTGATATCAGATACATTATTTGTATGATTTCTCCCAAACCAGTATTGATTTAAGAAAGAGAAACTTTAAAAACAATGTTAGAGTCTGGCAGTGATTGCCACCTTGCAATGCATATGACTTGTCTCTAACCAAAAGATTTTTGAAGACTGGGGAGCACTTGATTGTCTCCCGGACCTAAAAGTAATTAGGACAGGACAATTTCTCTTAGGTTAAGAATTTTAGAGTTACTGATTGACTGAATAATAATAACAAAAAATTCAGGACAAAGGTTTTCTCTTATGTTTTCTTCTAAAGATGACCATTGTGTGATAACATGGAAATTACATGGAGAACAGAGGGGAGCAGGATTCTGGAGTGAGACTTCCCAGACTTAAGGCTTCTTCAAGGTTCTGTGTGCTAGTTGAGAGATTTGGGAAAAGCTAGAGAAAAAGTTGAGAGAATGGGAAAAGTAATTGGTGCCCCTCAGTTTATATATATGGGACATGGTGATAATAATTGTACCTATCCAGTCAGGGTTGTGGTGACAATAAAATGTGACACTGTGTATGAAAAGCCTACCAAAGAGTCTCCCCCTGGTAGAAGAGCTTAATAAAGGTGAACAGCAACAACAAAATCTTGGCTGAAATACAGATCTAGCACAGGGTCATTAGATAGGGCAAAGGCCAACTATATTTTATTTATTAATTTTTATAAATTTTTGCCTTCACTCTAACTTCTTGTTTCCTGGAAGTTCAGTTATCTCTGAGATGGTCTAATTATGTGACTCTGGGTTTATCTGAAAAGGAAGCACTGGTTGTTTTCTAATTAACAATTAAAACAAGGGTTTGGGAGAGAGTAATAAATTTCTTTTTAGACCAAACAATAATTTGGGTGGCAAATTTTTTAATGGCCCAAGATAGGTCATTGGAAAAACAATGTGAAATTTTGTTTCCTTGTAATATTGTCATTTAGCACATTTTCTCTGATTATCTTTGTTATTGTTGGTCATCATCAAACTCCGAAAAGTAGATGTAAGTCAGCTGATGATGCATCTATTAGGTGCTAAACCCTCTATTGCATCCCTCTCACCCGTAATTGATCCAGATTACTTTGATCAGTTAAATTACCAGGTATGAGCTTAACTTTACTTTTTCTCCTTTTGAGCATACACATACTCAGACATAGAAAAATGATGATATGAGTGGTCAGTAAATTTCTCTTATGTTTTGTTAAATAGATGGGAAGGAATAGTGGAAAGAGATTTTACTGGCATCAGAAACTCATTAAATAATTTTGATGCAGTGCTTTGACAATACATTATGTTCCAGTAATGTAATCCTGAAATGTGATATTACAATGAACGTGTGCCTCCCTATATCATTTAAGAAGGAATAGTTCTCACATTTGTAAGTTTGTTTTTGAGTTCTGCAGTTATGCCTTGTGTATTGGAACATGCAGTCTATATGTTAACTGAAATATGAATATCTATTAAAACAACAACAACATCAGACTTTCAAGATACCTAACAACTGAGTTCAGAGTCAGGAGACTGACAGTCAAATAATGTATGTTTGGTAATAAAGAAAAATGGGGTAGTTTGAGATGTCCTAACATCTCATAGGCAACAAATATCTCTGAATGGCAATATTTCTCCCTTATTTCCCTCTAGGTGTGCTTGGGCCAAAAATGAATTTTACAGTGATTCAAAAAATGAAATCAATTGTTTGGCATTGATTTTAGAGAAAAAGTTTATTCATTAATAAGAAAGCAAGTACACTTGACAATTACATATTCTTAAAGCCAGATAACTAAGTAAAGACCTTTGTCTTAATAATTTTGAAATGAATTGATTCCAGTAGAGGGGAAAGAGTATCAATTATCTGAAAGGGTGTCTTTAATGGGTAATTAAGAAAGAAAAATATTATCTAATATAATAAATATAATAAATGTATATTACCATAAAACCTTATATTATAAAGTATTAATTAACCTTTTACAATGTTATTTAAGGATAACAAATATAGTTTGGATACTCAGTTTTACTTTGTGAAGAATTAATAACAGAAAATACCAAAGATAGAGGTGCCTGGGTGGCTCATTCGGTTAAGCGTCAGCCTTCGTCTCAGATCATGATCCCAGCATCCTGGGATGGAGTCCCGCATCAGGCTCCTTGCTCAGTGGGGAGCCTGCTTCTCCCTCTGCCTGCTGCTTCCCCTGCTTGTGCCTGCCCTCTGTGTGTGTGTGTGTGTGACAAATAAGTAAAATCTTTAAAAAAAAAGAAAATACCAAGATAAAAAGTAAGATTTACTAATAGGATCCTGAACATGATTGTCATTGGGGCCCAAGAAGATGTTATAGATTCTCTTGGAATATAATGAAATCTAGAAAAGAAAATCAATCTATTTGATTCATTTTGTGCTTCCAGCATATGTATGTAGTAGGAATTAAATCTCTGGTTGTTGAAAGAAAATCGAAGTGTACTCTCCTGAAGCACCAGGAACTACCCCTAGTTTTGCCCTGGGCTCAAGAGGATTCCATCCTGTTTGTGAAGAGGTTAGAAATCCCCTTACCCCACCTCCTGCCTGCTCCCCGTATGCCCTGTCAACACCAGGGGCTTGCTCTTCTTCTGCTTTCATCCATGAAAGGTGTTGATGAAGTTCAGCATGTCTACTCATCTTATGGCTGTTTTGACAACTTTTAGTACTTCCAAAGTATAGTCAATGATGAGGGCAAGTCTGATATCAAAATTTTTTTAAAGGTTCCTCAAGTATCAGTGCACCTGTTGTGATGAGCAGTGGGTGACAAAAGAAATTGTTGAATTACCATATTGTACTCCAGAAACATAATATTGTAAAAAAAAATAAAAGTAATATATAATTATACACCAGACAAAAAGCAAATAACTATATTAAAATTATTCATGAAGCAAAAAAATAAAAAGTTAACAAAAGGGTGTGCCATATTCTTCAAAATTTTCAGTGTCATAAAAGGCAAAGAAAGGCTGTGAATATATTCCAAATTAAAGGAGAAGAAAGAAAAGAAACAACTAAATGTAAATCTAATCTTAGGTACGGTTCTGTCAATTGGCAAAAATGGACTTCGGATAGACAGACTAAATAAAAGTTTGCCAATGTAGAAAAAAACACAAACCAATGTGTTGAACACTTAAAACTTACAAAATATTATGTCAATTATATCTCAATAAAAATTAAAAATAATAATATTGAAAAAAGAAATACACACTTTTCAAAAATCATGAATGTATTTCATATTGATATTGAGGAAAAACTGCATGACCACCTCAATAGATAAAATCCTAATATATTTTCATCACAAAACCTCTGAGCAAACAAAATAAAGGGTACTGCTTTGAATTGGTAGACATATATAAACAGGCTATAGCTGACATTACAATAATGAAATAAAGTTGGACATTTTCCCTCAATGACATGTAAAATTCAGGGTGTCCCTGTCAGTACTCTGTTCAAAATTGTCCAAGTCAGTGCAATATGGAAAGAAGAAAGGAAAGAAAAGAACAAAAATTTGAAAGGATAAAGTAAAAATGTCTGTATTCACAAATGATATGATTGTTTAGAAATTTATAAATACTAGGTGAATTTTAAAAAGTAAGCCTGATAAAAGGTCAGTATACAAAACTGAATCCCTACACACTTGAAAAAACAATTTTCTGTGAATTTAAAATACCATTTATGTCAAACAATCAAAATGTTTAACCAGAAAAGTCAAATATGTAAAAATTAATATAATAAATATTAAGATACCTACACTGAAAAATTCAAAACATAGCAGAAAATTTAAAGACAACTTATATAGATAGAGAAATCTTGCTCATTGATTAGACAAGTCTATGCTGTTAACAGTTCTTCCCGAAGTTACATATTGACTCCGCACAATTCTATCAAATCCTAGTAGGTTTTATTGTGGAAACGTACAAGTTGATTGTAAACTTTATGTGGAAAAGTAAAAGACCTAGAATAGGAAAAAAAAAATTTCCCCAAGTATCAAGAGTTTTTTTGTTTTACCCTGCCTGCCTTGGCAATCAACTAGAATTTGCATGTGAGTCACTTATTTTGCAAAAGAATATTGGGTGATTTTCTTCCAATTAAGAAGTGTATCTCACAAAATAGATCAAAGTGAGTTTCTTTCTTATTGATTCACGCCCATACTTGCGTATGAGTCGCTTAATCAATAGCTGACAACTTCTTCCTGTTTGTGATTTTTTTGGCTTGACAATCCTCCTAATTATCACGTAAAACATATTCTTAAAAAGCACACAATATTTGACCCGTCTTCAGCTTCAGCTACGTTTTGAAAGGCCAAAAGGTGTAGCAGAGCAAAAATGATGATAACATTTATGTACTGTATTTTCCTATAGCTGAAATACAAATTTTTCTAAATTTATTACAGCACAAGAAATTTGACAGTGCCTTTATTATAAGGGGTCTTCTTGTATTGGTACAAGGTGAACAAACATTACACAGAAATAGCTTACTTCACTGGGAAACTCCATACCATGGTGGGTCCACATGACCAAAGGAGAAAATCTCAGAGTTATCTTCTCAGAGGAACATTCACGGCTAGGAACAAGACCAGCAGGTTCAAGAACAATTAAAAGTTTATTCTATGATTGTCAGTCATGCCACCTGTCCCCAGTACTTACTACTTCCAGATCCAAACCCTTCCCCAGTATTAAGCATGTATCCCATCAGCTTTCAGAACACATTTTTATTCACATCAGTCAAATGCTGCCCTAGACACAGGAAAGAATTTGTACCTCCTAACCTAATCCTAGGAAGTCAGTTGTAGGTTGTCATGTGATACAGAAACAATGTTTCCAGAACCTGCACTATGCAACCTTACACACACACACACACACACACACACACACGCCGCCTTATGTTTTTCTTTTTTTTAAATTGATCATTTTGGAATCTAAATTTTGGATTTGGATTTTGATTCTAAGCATTCTGGATGTTTGGCCCTGATGCTTTCTCCATGTAACCCATATAAAGTTGGGCACCCATATAAAGTTATGTGGCCATATAAAGGCAGTCAGTATAAATTTTTTTTTAAAAAAAAAGGCCCAGTAACTCCTCCCCACCCCTCCAAAATTTATTAAAAAAACAAATAAATCTTTTGCAGAACCATCAAATGAGGATTTCATTTGTAATGTCCTGAAAAACTTAAATCCTTTCTCCTTATGTCTATGTTCTCCCTATATCTATCATTCACCCTCTTACTCTCAATATCTCACATATCCTGCGGGTGCTGCTCTGAAAGACTGTCCCCTCTCAAACACTCTCCTCATATCCAGGCCTCTGCCTCTCTGTCTCTCTTTAAATATGTGTGTGTGTGTGTGTGTGTGTGTGTGTGTGTATGACACACACATATATATGTGATACATATGTATTAAATATATTTATATTTATATATTTTGTAAATTTATACATAAAATAATACGTATTTATTAAATGTATATTTATATATAATATAAAATATGATATATATGAAGTATATATTTAAAATCATATAGATCAACTTCTCCAATATGGCCTTTTTCCGTTCTAGTATTTTCCATTCTGGTGTAGTATATTTTCCATTACCTAGTATCTGAATTTGGCTAATAAACAATGAGCCAGCCATCGATCGGGGAAGGAAGGATGGGCAGGGGATGATGATTACAGATTCCTCTGCTCTGAAATTTCCTTTCTTATTCCAGCCACACGTGCACTGAGAGTTTTCCTTATTCACAGGAAATATGCGTATATTTTCTGTGGCTGTGACTTATATTTGCTGTGACCATTGGCCAGTCAGCTCATGTCACAGATCCATAGGAGATCGTTTGTGCATTCTACCAACTAGCTGACAGTGGTGTTTTCCTCTGACACTCCAGCTGACCTCCCGGGCTTCCCAGGTGTGCATGGCCTGGCACAGAAAACTCAATTGGTTGGCAGCCACAGGTGTGGATGATTTGTTTTTTCTTTTTTCATTTGTTTAGATTCTTGTGGTAGGAATTCAGCAGGTGTGTAATGCCAGCATAGAATCTCCACCCTGGCACAGAGGCCAGCTGCCCTCAAAAAAAAGATGTTCTTGTTGGTCTTGCAATGCTGCCAGCTTGGATCCCTGTTTTCCTGGAAACCTCACCCAAGGGCGAGACTCTGGCTAACCAATAAGTTAGGATCAGTTCATCTCAGTAGATGAGCATGAAGAGTCCCCTTATGTGAACCTAATCTACAGGTAGGAGCAGGTTACCTAGTTCTGCCCTCATGTTTTGTTTTGTTTTTTTTCTTCTCCCTTCTCCCTTCTCCCTTCCTCCTCCTCCTCCTTCTTTTCTTTCTAACTTGAGCTGCTATCGTTGCAATTACAGGGATGTAGGAAATCCCGGACTTGGTTTCTAAAGAGATATAAACCACGTTAGGATGCTGTTGTTGACACATAAATTTCTGCTCATTTGATTGAGTCTAAATAGTAAAAGCACAGATGGAGGTTGGTCCACTGGGCAGGGTCCTTCCATCTTCCTGCTATGTCCTCAGGAAGCCCCTAATCATGGGATCCAGTCATTTCAGTATAGGGCCAGGTAAACTTGGAAATCATCCCTGACCATGTCTAGCTTTAGCAGAGGGGCACAGGAGGTGAGCTATGGTAACACCTGGGGAGCCAGATGGTAAAGCCAAGAGCCATTGCCGTTAGTCTGTCAGCAGTGTGGGGCTGGGGCCAGAGAACCTTCTCTGGAGGGTTAACTCCTTAACCTTGCAAAAACACCTGTACTATGGCTTCTCTTGGTTAGGTCATGATATCTAAGGAAATAGACGCGCACACAACCTTAGATTTCTCAGTTTTCCTTTGTCATGGATTTCCCCCGTTTTTCTTTTAGAGTCAGACTTGGAGTTTATTTGATTTTGTTTTTACTTGCATACACATAATATAAGACAGAGGTTTAGGGGCAGGGAGGCCTGATTTGCCCTATGGGCCCTATACCTCTCTGAATACAGGCATTGGTCGTCCATTCCCTTCAGATAATACAAATGCACTGCAATGAAATGATGACACACGTCAGAGGAACATTTGTCTCGGAGGGCAGCAGATGGGGTGTGTAAATCATACTCGGAGAAAAGGGGTGTCACGTGTGAGTATCAGCTAGCCAGTAGACTAGTCTCTCATTCTGCATCTTAACCTCCTACAGCGCAGATATTCATGTTAATATACATCTGATCTAACAGCACTAGCTGAAGAGGAGTAAACGGTAAATATCATATGGAGCATTACGATCAGTTTCACAGCTGCTGTGTCTGTGTAGTGGCAGTCATATATTCGTCTTCAGCTGTATTATTTTAATCGTGGCATCTCTGGAGAATCTAGTTTTTCTGTAATAACACGTGGGATAAAACCTTTACATGGAAGCTCCACAATTGAGGGTGGTTGATGATATGTCCAGCATTTGATTAGGACTTACTTTATATCCAAGTCACTGCCTCCCATTAAGAGATGAGGAGGGATTAAAAATAGCTCTGTTGTCCAATGGATGATACTAAAAAAAAAAAAAGAATTATCATTGTGTTTAATAAGAGAACTGACAAGCAATCATAATTCTTTCCATTAAGTAAATATGTTAGAAAAATTTATTATGAAATGACACATTATGCGAGCCAGGAATCAAAGATGACATCCTTGCATTAAATACGGTAGATGCCATTAAGGAAAACAGTCAATATGTCACCAAGCCATGGCCTGTAAAAATTAAATTGATTTGGTAAATGTAAGTAAGATAGATCTGTTTGCTTTCATCATCAATTTTGAGTGGGTGAACAGGTGATGTCACCAACCTGGGAGCGATAAAGATGCAGGACCATCTGGAAAGGCAGGTGATGAATGGGCAACTGCTTTTGGATAGTGACAGTGCTGTGGTACTTTGTCACTTGGGATGCAGTACTTAATAACTTTTCAATACCATCATAATAAATTTCACTGCCTTATTAATATAGAAATGGTGAGTTATTACCATGATGGCGAGTGTAAATAACTGGAGATGCAGCCGTCAAAAGCTGATTGTTTGGGCGTGTTTCTTTAAGCAACACAGTTGACTAGTGATAATCAACCTATGTCTATACCCGTAGAGTTTATTGCACTTGTCAAAGGAAAAAGTAGTATTTTTCAAAATTATATGAAGTCGTAATAAACAAGTTTAATATATTATCAGACTTTTCCTGTAAGTTTCCAAACATGAGGCAGTAAATCATTTTTAATAATGTCTTTTCATGTAAAATAATGTCCTTATGCAGTAATAATGTCCTTTCTTAACTATTAACAAAACAGTCGACTTCTTTGTACGTGTTTTAAAGGGTATTTTTATTTGTACTTTTCAATCATTTTCTTTTGCAAATAAAGAGCTGAGGCAGGAACCTTAGAACGTTTCATTAACAAGCTCGAAAGTTGCTGAGTACAGGCCATGTCACACGTTTCCATTTTAATTGAACAGATGTACTTAAGAGTAAACCACAGCAAACGAAATACAGACGAAATTATAAACACGTGTCACTAAGAAGTAGGCAGGAAAGAGCCTCTGATGAGCATCTGTGTGTATTTTATGGAGCCAAAGACTGCCACTTCTTAAGCTCGTCACTGATGTCTCCAGTTTAATGAGAAGAAGCAAAATATGTAGATAGGCTAAGTTGAAGATGAATTACTCGATCAATCACTTAGCACCGTTCAGGGTGTCTGCCATTGTGCGGGGGGAAATAATTAGATCTGAGATGCTGTTCTTATTTATATACCGGCTGTTCGACGTGGGATGGAATATGGGAAACTTCCTCTTTCATGTCACTGTGGTCTTTATATTGTTTCTTGGCCAGGCTGACTTTTAATTCTGACATTGTCTTTCAGGCTGCAGTCTGCCAGCCTCTTTCTTAAATGAAATGCCTCTCCACCATTTCTATTACTGCTGAAAAGAGAGCCAGCAGTCTATTAACAGGCAATAAAGTTCAGGAAGCCCAGGACTCATTTCTTGGGTCAGAGGTGAAAATTGCATATAAATGAAACAAAGGTGTGCCTTGATGGCTCAAGAAGCAGCACTAGAAAGAACACACGTGTTGTTAGCCAGAAGTCTCCTACTTAAAGGGAAAGGAATAATCGTAATAATGTTGGCCGGTGGAGTTAAGTACTCAGTTGAGAGAAATTATATCAATCTGACAAATATAGCCTTCACAGGAGATAAAGTCTCTAATGACCTTAAATGCATATATTTATCATTTAATTCAACGAGCCAATTCCCTTGGGCTTTTGACCAACGACATTTCCCCTAAAGTTTAGAAATTTTTTTACTAGCCCAGAGAATAATGGCCATTTGTCAGAGGGTTCCAAAGCTAAACGCAGTTGGAAGCAAAGAACAGGAGAGGGGGGGAAAATGGCTAATAGAGTCTTTCTACCTCAGAGCATATTAATACGAACTTTCATTGATGCGAGAGCTGCAGTATTTCGTGGCCGAACAGTAGGTGGCAGACATTGTAGTGAAGAAATGGGGAAATGGTAATCTAAGCAATTTTCATCCAATTTCATTAACTTCCAAATATGTCATCAGCGTGCAGAGCACATTAATTTGCAAAAAAATAGGAACACTAAATAGTTGTGAAATGTGCTAGTTGAATGTGGAAAAATCAAAAGGATCCTACAGAAATAAAAGCAAAAGTTCTAACGTTTCATCAGGTAAAATGTGTGTGAAGCAGGAAAGCCCAAAGAATAAAGGGGCCCTTGTGTATAGTGGGCTTTTCCTCACTGTTATTCTTGGTCTCCACTTGATGAAGTGTATTAGTGATATGCACGAAGCCCCGTGACTCCTGTATCTCCCTTTGTGAGATTGCTTCTGCCTTTGTCTGTGCTGTCAGTCAGCCATTCTTTCTCTGGGGGCAGCCACATTGGTAATCACAGGGTCTACTTGCGAATAGATTTCTGTAAAACCTTAGTATCCTTCAGCCCTTTGCTCCTCCTCCCCACCCCCCTTCCCCTCAACAATCTGGCCATTCATGTGGCATGGCTCCCTGGCTTGCTGCTTTGTCATATGGCTAGTGGTTTGCAGTTCAGGGAGGCCGTGTGAGATAGTGGAAGGAACACTGGCCTGGGTGCCAGGAACCTTGAGCTCTTGCCCCAACTTGGACTTGGGACCTTGGAAAGTCACCTGGATTTCTCCTCTGGAGTCTCACTGAGGTCTCTTCTAGCTTCGACTTGGAGTTTCTGAGTTCTGTTCATTTACCCCTCTTTTACTTCTTTTTATCCTGATGGACATGCTCTGTGTTGTTATGGTTTTAGAGACTGTGTATTTGGGGGTCATGTTTTGGTCTTTGAACCCTGGGAAGGAGACAAATTAAATTAAGTAGCAAAGAGATGCTTGTTTTCAAATTTCTGTTGTATTCAGCAAGTGTAATTGTGTTTTAAACCTGAAATCAAAGCACCTTTGATATGTGCATCTCTTTTTGGATTTTATGTTGAGCAGAGAAGGCAGCTGAAGATCAAAACCTTGTTTTGAGAAGAAAGTAAGTTGGTGAGGGGGGGTTTTATTCCTACCTATCTTTGCAGAGATAAAGGTATACATTTCATTCTGTCCCTGGGGTATGATTTAGTGCAGCCTCAGCCGTATATTAAGGCAACGTTCAAAGATACTGTTTGGTCATCTCAACTCCAACACAGGTGTCATGGGCTCATCTCTAAGAAAAGAGGCAGTATTATAGAGGGGCTGAGAGTGTCAGGTCTAGAGACAAATGACCTTGGTTCACATTCTCTACCCCTTACTTTGTGCCCTTGAACAAGTACTTAATGACTTTTTGCCTCGGTTTCCTCACCTGCGAGGTGGTAGTAACAGCAGGGTTTGCTGCCTGGGATTTTTGTGAAGACTGTGTTGTAAAGGACTTGGAGCAGGGCTTGGTATGCCATAGTAAGCCCTTCACAGCAAACTAATTTTGATCATTACCATCACCATTCCAAAGTTGGGAATGTTCCTTGCATCCCTTCTGTGAGGGAAGGACTGTGGAATTCAGTCTTTGGGGTTGGAGCTCTTGGGGCTGACACAGCTACCACATTGCAAGAATTAAATATTGTCCCCTTTCTGAGTAGCACGGGGAAGTGGCCTTCCTCGACCCAATGTGTTTGAAACTCCGACAGGCGTTTAAATGGTTCTTTTACTGAAGACTCGAGGAAACAATTCTAACCAGGGCAGAGGAAGAGGTTTGGACTCCATTTCTAATGAACTTCACTCTCATAACTTGGTGGGGTGGAGTCGAGAGAGGAAAATGTGCCCCTCAGCCCTAACCCTCTTCATGTAATCTTTCTGTTAAGGGTTCTCTCTCACCTCTATCATCATCCTCATCTTCCTTTGCCCTCTGCACTCCTATGTCTTGCATACTCTGCCCCCTCAGCTCTCAGCTAGGTAATTATAGGACTGATTTTCTCTAGCAGTAGGTTTGATATAGTCTGTGGATTTAGGGACAACGGGTGTGCCTTTACTTTATTCCAGTTCATGCTCTTCTTCAGTGGGGCCTGTGGTGGTATCCTTTCGGAAAACCTAAGAACAAATGTGCCTCACGGCAGCAAGTATCTTGCTGGGGCGGCATCGTCTAATCTTGAGGAAAGTATACTCTGCCTAGTCACAAATTTGGGTGTAGTTTCATGTGAAAGAACAACCCTGGTCATCTGGTGAATTTGTCTTCTTCCCAGACTCTACTCCATCAGTGAAACTCCCCACTGAGTGAAAATGGTTCTGAATCATTGGGAATGATATCATAACTAAATTTATCGTGATTAAGTCTATGAAGTATTTAAGATAAGTGGAAATACATATCCTGATCTTTTCATACATTGTCATTTGTTTATTCTTAAATTTCTCTTAAAAATAAAAGTGGCACCTGGTGGGTCAGTGGGGTACTGAGACTTTTCTGGGCAGAAATTTGGGGATTCAAAGAGAAGACTGCAGAAGACCCCTTATGAGCTCTCATTGTGTAAATTTCACTGTTCGCTGTTGCTTTTCAGCATTTTGGACAAGAGGAGTATCAAAAGTTGTGGGTTTTTAATTTTCCTAACAAAGAAATACCAAAATATGTGCTATTGAAAACTGTGGTAAGCTCTCTGACTCATAGGCTATTCGAAGGGGAGGGAGTACTTGAATTATTTGGTTCAGGATTTATGGCTGAAAGTGACAGTAACCTGAAGTCAAATTTTCCTGCATGTAGGTAGAAGCTTCCTGGAGGAAGACTTCAATGGTGGGACAGTGGTAGGGGGCCTCTGCTTTCCTGCGGCATTGTTACATTCTCCCTTCGGTTCTCTTGACTCTTACAACGTAATGTCCTTGTCTTCTAACTTTTGCGGCATGGACTGAATTGTCACCGAACTGCCACATGTTAATGATTCTTCACTTACACAAACTCTGTTGTATCCTAAGTTCTCTCTTTGTGTGGGGGCTTCCATTGAGAACAATCTGGATTTGGTAATACACTTAATTGGAAGGTTTAATAAGAACTTAGGACTTTGTTTTCTTTTGTAACTTGGAAAAGACAGTAATCTTAAGAAAACCAGATGTGAATATGTTTTTAACAAGAGAATTTTCACTTTCCTTGTACCTTTTTTTTTTTTTTAAGATTTTATTTATTTATTTGACAGAGAGAGACAGCCAGCGAGAGAGGGAACACAAGCAGGGGGAGTGGGAGAGGAAGAAGCAGGCTCCTAGCAGAGAAGCTTGATGTGGGGCTCGATCCCAGAACTCTGGGATCACGCCCTGAGCCGAAGGCAAACGCTTAATGACTGTGCCACCCAGGCGCCCCTCCTTGTACCTTCTGAAGCATGAAAATTGCCCTTTGAAGATGTTAATTTTATAAGAATATTGTCAGTAATATAAAGGCTGAAGAACAGTTGAGTTTGCCTATAGATGAGCAGGTCTAAAAAATCTGGAAAGTACTTGCTGAAATCATGAATTACTATGATTTAAATTACAGAGCTTCATATGGCCCCTTGAACATTGATTTGTCAGGAACATTAGGAAGGGTATTATGGTAAGGAGGTATATAATGTCATTTGTTGAACTTGACTCAAAAAGTGTTCATTTGAAGTTTGATTCCTTACTCAACCACCATAACTGATTGATAGGGACATGGATCTCCAATTGACTTTAATTTCTGCTCGACAAATCTTCCATGAACCTCACTGAGAGTCCAAGATGTAGTTGTAAAGCTTTGAGAGCTTGGGTTTCTATGTATAGTCCAGCTAACCTCCAAGGATCGAGCCCCAATTGCAACCATCCAAGTAGTGTTGAAAAGGAAAAATAAAGAAGTCATTTTGCCTTCAGTTTCTGTGGGATAGGGTGAAAGGTGCTATAACCAGGGAAGGCAACACTTAAAATATTAAGACTTTGAAGTCATGAAAGTCAAAATTGTGATGTGACATGTGATATGAACATAGATAAACATGGCCTCTTTAAACTGAATTCTGGTAGATTAGACTTAGTGTGGGTGGGATGGGGCTGGAGAGTTAGTTAATTCTGCTTGAGCAGAAAAGATTAAAGAGGAGCACTAATCACTACAGTAGGATGTTAGAATTCATTACCTAAAATGGAAGAGGTTGAAATATATCGTAAATCAGGTGATATTTCCACCATCAGCTGCCCCTCACCAAGACTCTGTTGGCTGTGAAAAAATGTCATCATTTGAAGACCACTTATGTTTTCAGCCTCATTATAACTTTTATAAGTTTATTCTAGTCTCATGGAAAACGTTATCGATATTTACGCTTTCATTAAATAGTACCTATTCATTTTAGTCCAAACCCCAAATCCTTCCTCCCTGTGAAACCCCTGAGCTTAGGAGTTTAGGAAGGAGAGAAGGACTGCCTTTGGACAGTTATCTTTTTGTCTGCTTGTCCTAGGGCTCTAATCCCTTCCACTGTCTTGGTCTTCTGTTCTATAAAAAGAAAAGGTAATTTTCTGTGACTCTGCACAAAGCATGAACTGCTTGAAGTCAAGAGCTGGATCTCAAGACAGTGCACTCATAGGCAGATTACAAAAATGTCAAAAGAAAATTACGCAGTAAGGAAAACTGGCCTAAGTTTTAAAAAATGAGTGGCCCTTTATTTTCAGGAAGCATGAAAATCTCGATTTAATATAAGTCCTTTGGTCACTGAGATGTGTCAGAGACCTTGCCCTTTATTCTGAAGTGCTGTGGTGTTAGCATTGAAATGTAAACATAATAAACAGCTGACATTTTAGGCACAGACTAAACATCAAGCAAATGGCATTACATCAGAGCTCTTGAGAGAGTTACAAGATGATGAGATGCCAAAGGAAGAGAAGGGAGGAAGGGTCACAACATCTTCGTTGGCAGTAGAGCCACCACTGGCGGTATTAACGCCGCATCCCCAATTCTTAGGTTAGGGAGGTTTTATTTGCATGGAAAATTGTTTTTCAGTTTGAATTTACATGAAACACTATGAATGGCAGAAGATGGCATATGGTTCGGAAATTCATCCTTACTTTGGCTCATTACTCGTTGATTAATATGTGAACTCCACAAGTGCATACTGCGTGTCTAACGTGTGTCCTTGGGAAACAACGGTGGCGGGTTACAGCGGTAACTGATGCCGGCTTGCTTTTCCTCCCCTCTTCCCTTTCTTTTCCTTTCTCCCCTTTTCTCTATTTTCTCCTTCTCTTTTGGTTTCTTGTATATTTTCTTGTCCTTAGCCAAATGTTAACACAACTCTCTTTACCTAATAGTTTCAGTTAAATTTATTTGGTATCCATCTAATATGTGTCACTTTCCTTCAGAGCAAATATGCACAGGATCTGACCACCTGGGGGACAGTTAGTCATTTTGAGGATGCAGGTGGGAGACACACCTGTAGTTAGTCACTTACAGGGGCATTTGTCTCTACCGAAATGATTTGCAGGTGTTAAGCATGTGCTTATGAAAAAGGGAAATAGGTATTTGGGGTCCAGAAAAAATTTGCCTCTTAATTTAATATTATTCACCCTCTTCTCTATCTCTTGGTCACTCAGAAAACAAACGCATGCACTTTTAACTTAATGTCCTGAATGGCTGCAAAAAGGAGCTAGAAATGCGGCTTTGGCTGTTTTCTGTGGTTCGTAAAAGCCTTCTCCCTGGCTCCGACGATCCATTTATATTTAGGGTTTATAGAAACAATGCTGTAAAGTTTTTTTAGTTTTGAGGACAAAATTGCTTATTAAAATCTGTGATATTAGTATTTTAATATATTTCAGCCACATTTTTTAAGGCTGTTATGTAGCTGTTAGCTTTCCTAGTGTTCCTAATAAAGAACACAATTATCTCAACTATTTGATGATTACCAGTGAGTATTGGTAAACTCTTTCCTGAGCTTTCCTGAGAGCGTATTAACCATATGTCATGTACCGTGGCATAAAACATAGAAACAGTGAGAAATTCAGCAAGCAGTATCCAAGGCTCTGTCGACATCAAATTTGGCAGATCTTGAAAATTCTGTGATCATTTTTCTCCTTATGTGACACTACTCTTGTTCATTCTTCAAAAACATGGACCCTAGCATGGGGAATTCTAGATAATTTGATGCAACAGGTTTAAGTTACCATTTTCATAGTGAAAAGAATAGCTTAGCATGATCCCGATTTTCCTTGGTTTCCTCCCATTCTCAGAAGAAGCAGAGGTATTCACATTTCTTTGTCTCACAGTTTTATAATGTCTTAAGAGATTAACAGTGAGCATGAATGAGGGCCCACGGATTAGACAACAAAAAGCCTGGGGCGTCCACTACCTTACTTGCAAATTTTATATTTTCCAGCATTGCTAAGAGAGTATAGAAACTAAGAAAAGATAATAAGTACCAGAGTCTCAAAAGTGTTTAGTGATTCAAAAAATTCAGATGACATGTCAGAACTGACAGACTGATGGAACCGTCTGTGGCAGGGCCCACTTTTTTGTCTTATGTTAAGCTCTCATACTGAGTGAATGCAGATGTTATCACGGTACCCCAGACAGACAGTCAGTGAAATGTGACAAGCTGTCAGCAAAGTTACACTACGTTGATTTTGTTAAAATATCCACAAGCTTTATAGTTTCTCTTTATATAAAAAACTCTTACCTCATTTAGTCCGGAGAATGGAAGCTGCCGGAGAGATGGTTTGGGCTTTCATCCTCAGAATACCTTGGGTTGTTTTTTTTTTTTTCCTCCAGGGAAATTTTACTCAGCAAATTAAGTAGTAATACACCCCAAATATCAAATCTCAAAATATCTGAGGCTTTTTTTGTCTTTTGACTTGTTCTATAATTTTTTGCTCAATTTACATTGCACCTCAACACTTTGGCAAGGTATGTTTCAAGATCAGAAAGAGCGAATTTTCTTCATTTAAATTAGGAGCCAAGATGAGAGGTTAAAAGTCTGAAGGGCCACTTTAAACAAAAAAGCCTTTCTTAAAAGAAGTTTGGGTGTGGAAAATGAAAATGTGAGCTTAATCAAAAACTAAGATCTTTGCTTCCACTCTTTTTATTTTTAAACACTGAAAATTAACACTGGCAAGAGAAAACTCTCCGGGTGAAAAACATTCGAGCAGCTCGTGAAAATCAATTCTGTTGTCCACCTATGGTTTGGATGTTGAGATTTTTCTTATAAATTGGGGAAAAAATAGCAAAGAGGAATTCTATGCTGTAACAACTTTGTATCTAAAGATAAGTCTTGCTTATTAAGTGGTCATTTTTTGACATCAGTTTCGGATCCAGTAGAACTCAGGCATGGAGAAGTGAGAACACACACAACAACAATTAATTGAGCAAAATGAAATAAAGACCATACATTTGGAAACTGCAGCCTTAACTGCATTGCTTTTAGTGGTATTAATGCTATCTTTTAAGCTAAGGAAGACATCAGTTTCCGCGTTTTAATTTAACATTGGCAGAATTTGTAGCCTCTGGGTGCAATAATTGGTTGCCTTTTATACCCCCATGTTGAAGGGCTCCTGTTGCATATAATTTATTTAACGTCGAACTGCAAACTGTTTAGTAGAAGATTACTTTACAATCCTAGTTTCCACAGATTAACCTCTATTTATATATTCGTTTTTAGAAACTAAAGGTGAAAGGAAAACATGAGCCATACTTGTTTTGTTCAATTTACATTGTCACAGTGGACATTAACATACAATGAGAAACTGTTCTGTGATTTTGAAAAATGCAAAGTCAAGACATTTTGAAGATAGCATCTAGCCCAGTGTTTTTATAAAACACAGAACTAAATAATCAAACGAAATTATGCATATGGAGGAAATGATTTAGAATATGTTTCGCTGCTAATCGCACTCATGCTGAAGTTTTAAATTTCATCTGTCTGCTCAGATCTATTGTGAGCCATTAAGTGGCTTCCTTTTTTCCCGACAAATTGAATGCTGCAACTCCAAGGAGCTCTTTTGTTCTTTTAATTCAGTCAGCATGGAAATGATTTTCTCATTTCAGGCCCTTTTCTGTCCTCTCTTCATTGTGTCAATAAAATAGAGTTGTGCAGAGCTGCTCTAATCAGCTTAGAGTGCTAATTCAGTGCTCCGGGATGCTATCTGTGTTTGGCTACAGGTGGGCACTCTAAGGGGTCAGTCTCCAGGGGAGTGTAATTGTGTGTCTCCTGGGGCTTGTTTGCAGAATGACCTAAAGCTGAAGCCCCAGCTCGGGAAGGGGGGAGAAACTGAACAAACACATGCCCATGCAAACGTATACAGCTGTATTTTCACGGCGACCGTTTGCGTGGTCTGACATTCTGAGATTCTAGCAACATTGCTTGCATTCTACCTCTTCTGGGTCTTCTATGATTTAGTCATAAAGCATGAATTGTTTTAAATTTTGCACATGTCCTAAGGGTACAAGCTATACAGTATTTTCAAGATGCAAAGTAAAGTCTAGGCTAGGATTTAACACATGGGATAATATGGCCAACTAAACTAAAAAAGAAAAACAGAAACTGCCAAGTTTGGAAAATATATTCTTTTGTGTCCTGTGAAAGTAGCTTAATACATAAATATGGGAATATTATGAACTAGTAAATTAAGCTTTATGGGCAGTGAGGAATTTCTGACAACTTTGGAGGAGAAATAATGATCAGTTGTTTGGAATAAGGGGAAAAATTGGTAGGCATGAGGTTTTTGAGAATTAACATGTCTTTGGGCTGTTTAGGGGAACGGCAAATCTTTCTGGGAGTATTGTCAGTGCGAGTGTCAAAAACACGTTGTGAGTATGGTCTTATTTACTGGGTTTGACGTTTGGGTATTAGGATTAAAAAGTGCCACAACATCTTTTTTTTTTTTTCCCTAAGATATTTTGAATTTTTTTCCCCCCTCTCAGTACATTGGAATTAACTCCAGTCTCAATGGAAAACCTTCAGAACTTCATTACTCAGGTCATTATATAATAACCTTAAGTAGGTTTACAAAGTAGAAAGGAAAGGAACGATAAGAGATTTCAGCCTTGTGGATCTACTGGTTAACTATAGAAGGACTGAGCAAATATTCTTTTATTTGCTTAAGAAACTTAACACTTGTCTAATATATTAGAGAAAAAAATGGATCCTTCTTATTAACTGAAGAATGGGGGTGAAATGTTTTATCACTTGAATAATTTGAGAAGAAATTGTTTAGTCTTATTGTAAAAAATTCAAACCAGCTTTAACAGGTTTTAACCATCCAATCTATAGAGTTTATATTGTTATCTATGAAGTTTGGTGTGAAGACAATAACTGGTTTGTAGAAATATCAGTTGTTAAAATAGACATAAAAAGGAAATAAGTTTATCTTCCAACATGTTTGGAAGACATTGTTTGGCTTTAATTCTGTAATTCTTTCCTTCTTCAGCTAACATTTCAGCTACATAACATAGCTGGTTGGGTTGCTTTTGTAACACTCCTGCTCCCGGGAAAAGGTTCTAGATGTCAGTTAGCTATTTACATTCATGGTGTGAGGATTAGTTTGGGGTGACATCAAGAGATGAAGGAGAAAATATGGCAACTCATAAAGCTGATCTCTTTCATTTTTCTTTTCCATTTGGAAATGTTCTTATGTAGGGCGTCAAGGCAGTCAGAATTCAAATTCCATAGTCTTCACTAGAGTGAACTCCCCCATTTTAGTGATTGCTGACTATTAATGATTTCTCTGATTTAAAAATTATATTTCAGGCAAAAATAATTTCAGTGTTGTTTTCTGAAGCTTATGAGGCAGTTTATTTACTTAACTTTGTGTTTTAAGAGGGCTTTTGTTCTTACTATTTCATTTACCTAGTTTTTTTTTTCTCTTCAGATAATTGAATTTGAGGTCATTTTAGCGTTAGCTCTCTCTGATAATTGGCTAACCCTTATGTAGTTAGACTTCTGTAGTATGAATCATGGAGTGAGGAGAAAAAAAAAAGCAATATTTTAATGACTTGCTTTGGTAGTTGTGATCTTTATAAGAATAAATTCTGATTTCTTGGAATAAATTAAAATCAAAAGTATGACTTCCTTTTTGTGGGGAGGATCTAAATCATGCTAGTACAGTTTTGGTCCAGATAGCAAAGTTCTAACCCTGATTCAGTTCAAATGGCCCCACAAGGAAATCAGAGAACAGTGAGACCATCTGCTTGAAAGGGACTTTTTTAAAGTTGCATTCTCTCCTCAGGTCATCATTTCACTAGTTCTCTCCTGCATTGAGTAGATTTGTCAGAAGATACATGTTGAAATGATTTGTCCTGATGCTGTATGGCAGAATGCACTGGGCACAGACTCCAGTCCCTATTGAATAAAATGAACTTGGCTTGTCTTTGCTATTTATTATAATTGCAATTCCAAGGTTTCTAATGGTGATGATCTTTTCATTCCTTGAATGAATAGGACTTGAAATTAGACATTAAAATTTTGAGTTGAATGGCAGAATAAAATTGTTGGATTGGTTTTTCTTCTGCCACCAATGCTTAAGGTCATAGCATGCTTTGGGGGGAAAATACAAAAAATATTTTCACGTGTGTGCTTTGAGTTATTAAGTAGAAAACTCTACAGTTAGACTATTACTGTTAGAGTCGAGATAATTTCACTATTACTTTGCCAATAGGTTCGCCACTTTGTGGGAGCAGTTATTATGTGTCTAAGGTTATGTTGGACATGGAATGTGCAGAAATAGATAGGTTCTGTGCCCTCAAGGAGCTTTATTTTGTAGTAAAGTTAGCAAATAACCGAGATAGTCACTTTTTTTTTTTCCAGATTGTCTCTTTAATATATGACTCCTACCTACTTGGTTGTAGATACCTAGACTGTGTTTCATTTCTGGCTTAACAAATTCTTTGTATAATTTTGCCCAGAAGTAATCAGCTTCAAAGAATCATTACCTTAAGCTCCTGAGATGTATCTCTTTAAATCCAGTCCGGTAAGGGTCTTCTTGTAGAACTCAATTATTTGCCCTCTTACAGGGAATATCTAATTCTTTTCAATGTAAGTAACTATGTGTAGAATAAAATAGAAAATAAATGTAAAATTTAGCAGATTTGAATGATTGCTCCTCTTCCCATTTTCAATAAAAAAGATAAAAACAACACTTGCTTTTGCTTAGTTCTGTGGTTGGAAAAATACAGTTTTTGGAAAAGGTTGTCCTCCACAAAACAGTTTCTAGAATAAATGCTTAGCATTCCTAAATAAGAGGTCATCAATGCAATTTTCTGTGATTCAGAGATGAATGGGATCCGTCTATTATCAATTCCTCAATCAGGGAAAAAAGGAAATTAAGTTCCTAATTAGGTGAATTTGGACTAAAGAGGTGGGGCATTGAAGGGATGAGGAAAATTGAGAGGTAGTTGATGGCATTTCAGACTAATGATAGGAGAGGAAATGAAGAAGGAGGTGGGCTGGAGTTGAGCCTGAAAGGTCAGTGACCTTATTAGGACAAGGGTAGTGGTAGATCTTCAAAAGCTTTTACCTTTTACCTTGACAAGGTGTCAGGTTCTGGGGATGGACAAAGATGCAAAATACTTGAGAAAGAGGATGGTAAAAATAAGATTGCATATTTTTATAATGAAAACCTTTGAATCTTGGAGAGGGAAAATGGCATTCATCAGCTTTGTAACTATGATTTCTTGCTCGTTTTTCTATGTGCTATAAAATACATAGACTATTCCTCTCAGATGATGACTGGATGTATTTTTCTGTAGGATAGATAATGCTCCTTTTAGGGATTAGGTTTCACTGTTAATTTTAATGAGCGTTTATCCCTTATTTGTCCCTACTTTAGAAAGGTGCATAATTTTATAAGTATACGATGGCCTAGATTTACCATTTTGAACACAGAATGATAGCTATTTATTGAAATATCTATCATACAGATGTGCATACATTTTTATGTAGATGAAATTTAGTTTTTCCTTAATAATCTAAATTACCTAGCCATTACCATTGCCACAATGTGCAAAACTTTGGTCTTTAGCCACAGGGCTTCAGAGGTTCTCAAGTAAAGGGATTCTTGAGATAAAGTGGATACATCTATCTGAAGAAACAAAGATGATTTACAATCTTTTAGCTGTAATCTTTTTACTAATATTTTTCTTTTTTTTTTTTAAAGATTTTATTTATTTATTTGACAGAGTTAGAGACAGCCAGCGAGAGAGGGAACACAAGCTGGGGGAGTGGGAGAGGAAGAAGCAGGCTCATTGCAGAGGAGCCTGATGTGGGGCTCGATCCCAGAACGCCGGGATCATGCCCTGAGCCGAAGGCAGATGTGCTTAACCGCTGTGCCACCCAGGCGCCCTTTTACTAATATTTTTCTAATTTTTTACTAGTGTTGTAAGGAAAGTAATGTAAATCGGATTAATAAGATGAGAAAATTAAGTTACGAGTTGGGCAGTTTTGGCTATTTAGGTCAGATGTTGATTATTAGTACAGTAATTTTATGCACCATATTTTTTAACATTTAATGCCCTCTATTAAGTAGCACTGACCTGTATATTTTTATCCAGAGAAAAAGTGATTATTCTTTTATTATTACAATGACCCAATAAATTAAATATTTCAGATTCTTTCCATTGTAATCCTCTCTCTGGGGTAAAAACACAGTCATAGTCCTCTCGTTACATGACTGTCCAGTGGAATTATAACCTGAGCCTCATATATAATTTAAAATTTTCTAGTAGTCACATTTATAATAAGGAAAAGGAAACGGGTGTAATTAATCTTAACAATATAGTTTATTTTTACCAATAATTACTTTTGGCCCTGAAGTTTTTGAAATGAGATGTGCATACTTAAAACACATCTTAATCTGGACGAGCCCCATTTCATGTGGAGAGCAGTCACATGTGGCTAGCAGCTACTGTTTTCAACATGATCTTCCAAAATCTTGAGGACTCAATCTTTCACAGTGTGATTCAGGTCAATGTTAGTTATCACAGAGTGTGAGCACTGAGAGCCACCATGAAGGCCATCTGGCCCAGACCACTTATCTTATAAACGAGGACACTAAGGGTCAGGGAGGGTCAGCTTTTTGCTCAAGGTCACCTAACTACTTTGGGGAGTAGATCTTAGACCAGATTCCAAGTCTTCTCCTGAACTTTATTCATTTTGAATTCTCTCAGAATACTCTTCTTTTGCTGGCCGTTCAAAGGTGCCAAAACATGGTGAAGTGTAAGAGAACAACTGAGTAAAACAAACAACCAGCCAGCCAGTCAACCAACCAAACAAATCTGGCAATTGATAAGATAGTCTTAAAACTTTGCATGTTCTGGGAGTGCCACTTAGGTAAAGGATCATTTGTTAAGATTTCTTGCATGAACAGCACACCACTTCATTAGAATTTATCATGTTCTTACCAAAAAAATATTTATATTGAAAGTAGGTATAAGTATAGGTTCATATCATTTTAGCCACTATAGATCATTTATGTTGCTGTTTCTCTCAGTCCTAAAAAGGAAAATAAATGCAGGTCTTTTATTTCGTCTTGTACTAAGTTACTCCCCTTTTTGCTTTGTTGTGATTGAAGCAATGATGGGAAAATGACTGAGTCCGGCCCTATATTTATTGGCCCACAGACACAAAGAAGGAAACTTGATTGTTCAGATTTCTGCATTTTTCTTTCCTTAGTCAATATCTGAAATTAAGCCCCACCTGACAGGGTCAATAAAATGCTACTGATTACAATTTATCTGGAAAGCATAAACGGGAAAGATACGGGTCTTCTTTTACAGAATTGGCAGCTGATGCTTATTGAACCTGAGCTAACATTCCCAAATGAAATGAAGTGGGGCAGTGTGAGTCATATGATAACAATGTTGTCATCCTGGGGAACAGTCTCGGTATGAATCAGCACAGTGTGAAAATCAAACATGCGAACACCAAGCGCATGTCACGGAACCTCTCTCAGTTATAGGCGTGCATACCTGTATCCATAGGAGGGCTCCCCACTAAATGGTGAAGTGGCCAGAAGTTCCCAAAGAAAGAGAAGGGCTGCTGTCACCGACTAGATGGGGTTTGTAATAGTATCGTCCTGTTTTCACTCTCCACAGTAGAAAATTTCTACTAGGCTAACAAGGCAGAGGGTAATGAGAAACATGCCAAGTTAAAAAAAAAAAAAAGAGCAAGAGTGAGGAGTCTAACCTAGGAACAGGAAACAAATGTGATCAATTACTCCAAGTGTGGAGCTCACAGATACCTTATCTTAGGGCTCCTTAAAATAAAAGCCTGATTGTTACCAAATGCGTCTAAGAAGTGGGGGAGAAAACACATTCATGGGGAGAGCGAGGAGGGGGCCGGGAGGGAGGGGGAGTGGGGGTGAACATGACTTTATATTGATGTAAAAAAAAATGCAATTCTACTGTTTCTCAGTCTCCTGAAGTATTTAGAGGAGTGGTTAACAACCAGTCAGAGCCTTAACTGAGCAGGCAGTAAAACGGTTCAATGTTTGAAAAATAAAAATACTCTAAATATGACATGGGGTGGGGGCATAGACCTAAATAGTAGTAATATATAGTGCTGCTAATGGCTCAGTTTGGAACATTTCTTCTGTTCTACATAATTATTTGTCTAAATAGTTTAAAGAAGAAATGTTATTTTTGAATTGATTGCAAAGAAAAGTTCTTAGCTGTAATATATATATTAGCTGTAACATACATATATACATGCCATACACACACAGACACTATATATATGTGTATATATATATATATATATATATATGGCATTAATTTTTGACTCAGAATTGAAATACTCATTTTTACTTTTGAATGTCTGCAAGGGAGTCTACATATAAAATGTTTACTTATTCTATGAAATAAATAATAAAAGTAATTACAGTGTTCATAACCCTCATTTTAAAAGGACCGGTTTTGTCTCTGAGTCCCCAGAGAACAAGCAGAATCTAATGAAAAGGGGTGAGTATGTTCTACTCATCCTCAAATAAGGAAGGAAATATCATGGTTAAAGCTATGAGTAAGAACCTCGGGGTTGGCGGATCTTGGCTATGTGTTCCCCAAATTTCCCATAAGTGCAATAGAATTAACACTATTCCTTTCTTGGAGACCCTGGGTCAGTAGGTGTTACAGGATTACGTTATGAGGTGTGACTATAAAGTAGTGAGACTGTTTTTCACACTCCACACCCAGAAACAGCCTCTTTTTACTTCAGTGGGTAAAACATCATAATTTTTCTGAGAGCATTCGCCTCATCTGGTCCTTCCGCACGTGTGTGTGCGCACAGGCAGGACCTGCAATATTCCCATCTTTCTCCACTCTTTACGTACACCGTCACTGCTTTCTCAGGGAACCGTGGTAAGCAGATGGAATAGAATTATTTCTGTTGGTAGCAATGATTTTTTAAAGCTCAGTTTCTTTTGGGGGAAGATGCCCTTGTAGATAAGCAGAGAGAAATAATCATCCATTTTTAGAGGACTTTGTTAGAATGGTCTTGCCATCCTGTCCTCCCCATGTTTTTCCAATTAAGTCCTAGCCTGTTGGAATCAAATGTCTTCATGGGATGGCAGACTGCTCAAGTAGGCTATTTTGCACATATTCTGTAGCATGCTTAGCAATTGGGCCTGTCAGTCAGTCAACACGTATTTATTGGGCGTTTATGTGGCGAACCAGACAGATCCATTCCCTGAGCTCTTGCTCTTATGTTCTCAGGGCCCTGTCATCCACACAGAGTTTCTAATTGAAATTTTCTTTTTCAAAGTGGACTCATCCACATTTGAATTACAAGAAGGAAGGTGGGACTGTAAGAGTAACAGAATCCTTTTATTATGGACCACTTCGACCCATTTAAGGGTAGATAACTCACCTTATGGACACTTTTCAGTTAATTCTGCCCCTTCCCTGTTTTTGTCTTTTATTTGTGGTTAGTATGATTATGAAAGAACCACATGCACTTAGTAAAACTCAAGCGGTGCATTAAGCATGTCTCCTTTCTCCTGATAGACACTCCATGTCTTTAGTTTCAACACACGCACGCATGCACGCATGTGTGTTGTATATATGTGGACAGAAATCTTTTTTGTTCAAAGTGTGCCTATATATTCCCTATTTGCTTTATTTTGAAGTAATATTTGAAGATTTTTCTCTATACTTCTGCATCTGTGTATCTCTATATAGCTACCTAATTCTTTAAAATATGTGTTTAAGTAACTAAACACACCTGTCTTCCATCACCTCACTTTTCTCCCAGAGGCACAACCAGTATTTCTCTTGTGTATCTTTCTAGATGTATGATACGCATATAAAAGCAAATGCATATTTTTTCTCTTTTACACAAGTATTATACAGTAAACACACCACTCTACAGTTTGCTTTTTTCTCACTCAGCTATTTCTCTTGCAGATTATTCCATATCATTATGTAAAGAACCTCCCGATTCTTTTTTATATGTTGTATAGTATTCCACTCAATGTGTGCACTATAATTATTATTATTACTTGCTATTTCAAACAATGCTAAATGGAGCTGTGTGAGAATATCCAGAGGATAAATTCCTGAAAGTGAACCGACGGGTCAAATGGTATGTACATTTATAATTATTTCAGGTTTTGTCAATTTTCCGTAGCTGTACTAAGCCACCTTGCTGACAGCAACAGATGGAAGTGCCTGTTTGCCCACTTTTACATCAGCGTGGTGTAGAACTAAATTATTTGACTTTTGCCAATCATGGATAAAAGTGGTGTTTCAGTGTATTTGTGATTTAAGCTTCTCCTCTCCTGAGAGTGAGGTTAGCCATTTCTTTTTCACATAGTTAAGGGCTATCCGGATTTTTTTTCTTTCTTTTTTTTTTTTTTTTAAGATTTAATTTATTTATTCGACAGAGACAGAGACAGCCAGCGAGAGAGGGAACACAGGCAGGGGGAGTGGGAGAGGAAGAAGCAGGCTCATAGCGGAAGAGCCTGATGTGGGGCTCGATCCCATAACGCCGGGATCACGCCCTGAGCCGAAGGCAGACGCTTAACCGCTGTGCCACCCAGGCGCCCCAAGGATTTTTTTTTATTTCTTAAGCTGTCATGGAAGTGAACATTTTTTTTTCTTTGCTTGCTGAGATAAAATGACTTAAGGGTCACATATCTAGTTAATGACAGAGGTAGGACTAGGATCCAGATCCTCTGGTTAATGTAATAATTGAATTAATTTAATATATTTCCTGCTATAGTACACAGGATAATTATTTCCTATCATTTGAATCCTGCCAACCTTAGGTTATTGTGAGGATCATATGGAATAAGTTAGAACGTGAAAGCATTTTCAAAACGAAAAAAAAAGCTCTCCACAATGCAAGATAATGGTTCATTTAATTTTACAAAGAAATCACAACATTTATCACTCCTGAAAATATGCAGTACATAATGAAAATAGAGTAGGAGTGGTTTGACCTGGCTGCAGTCTAGGAGAGGTAAGGCAATTAGGTTGTTATAAGGCCTTATGGACAAGCGGAGTCCTGATTTTACTAGCTTCGTGCTGACATGTATGCCTGGTTTTTTTTCCTCCCCTAAAGAATGGAAAACATTGTACCTTCGCAGAGTGATGGCAGTCTTGCTTCGCTTGAAACTTCACCACCCTCCACATGAGCAGTTTGCCTTGCATTTTTAAATGGGCGGTGGAGGCAGATCCCGTTTGAAGTTTCATAGATACTTAGGTTGACCAACATTTCTTCATCTGTGTGTTCTTGTTTATTAGGGGAAACTCCACGCTTTTGGTAATTGGGTTTCATTGTTTTCACTCATGTTGGCTCTAGATAGCTTAGGGGTTATACATGTGTGCATATGTTTCCTTAGTTACTGGATCGTGTAATGTTGTTGTGTAAAATCACTTCGAGGCATTTAGTTTTATTTATTTTTCATATGGGCCGGGCATACTGTTTATTCATTTTGCATCCATGTAGCTTAAAGACATTAGCCAGGACACAGTAATGGCTGAACTAACATCCATGTGCAGAAGTGGAATTCAGGAGATTAACTTGCATTTGACCTAATTCAGCTCTTCTGGTAATGAGGGGTGCAGGGGCACAGAATTAATCTCTCTCAATTTGTGGCTCTCAGGGGTGCTGCTAAGTTTAGAGTGCTTGAATTTTAAAAGTCTCCTGTTGTGCCAAGAAGTTTTTGTTACCCAGTAGAACTCTGTTCACCGTTGTGATGGCAGTGTTGGCTTTATCTATTGGGGCAATATTTGCGGTGAATATTATGAAGATGTGTGATGTGAGTTAATTGCATGGTTTCGTTCAGAAAGTAAAACGGGAAAATCTTGGGTCAGACCTATTGAGCCACACGATGCTTTCTTTCCTTCCTATCCCTTCAACTCCTAGTTCAGCCAAAAATACGAAAAGCTTTCAAACTGCTTTAGAAATACAGCAGAAGCTGTCTGTTATCGTATATTTGTTATTCGTTGCTAAAGTGCTGCTGCTGGGAAGGTATAAGTCAAGTTGATATAATTTGGATTGATTTGCTTTTAAAAGCTTTGAAATGACAGTGCAATTATTGCTATGATGCAGGTCCCTTACAACTGGATTAATGCATTTAATGAACAATTTGACCACGTAATTTATTTCTGTGGAGTTAACGTTAACTGTTAAATGCATTTATTCCCTAACAGCCATATTAATACTGCGATAGCGTGCAGCAGTAGCAGCAGGGGTAAACTCTAGAAGAACCTCGCAATCCTACTTCGGTTCCAAATTCTCACTTCATTCCCATCAAATTTTATTGTGTAGCAGATCCGTAGCAAGGTCTGTTGTGGGTTTTTACCTCTCTTGCTCTTCTTCCATCCTTCCTTTAATACAGATAAAAGGGCCTGAAGTCCATGGAAAGAATGTTGACCAGAAATCAAGGAACCAGGTGTCCCCAAATCTGCGTGAATTGCTTCTCAATTTTCAGACAGTGGCATTGGCCATTTATGTGTGCGATGGTTCTTGTTTTAGAGACCTCTCTCTGGCTAAACTCCCTTATTATGCTGAGTGGGCCCGGCCCAGTCAGTAGTTTCAAACGAAAACAATTTTAGGTCTTCTGAAAGGTTCCTTTGAGAGATTATCCTGATTAACCCTTTGTTTTACTGATGAGGAAACTGATGCCCAGAGAGGCTCAAGGTCATTTGCTAGTTGATGGCAAAACAGAGTCTAGATTCCAGGCTTCTTTGCTGTCAGGGCTTTCCCGGGAACTCTTCACTGCAGAAAATTTAAGATTGACCCATTTTCACCTCCCATTATCTGTCTAACTTGAGCACTTCATACCTTTTGTGAGAAATATGAGAAACAGTCAGTGGTTGATGTAGCTTTTTTCAAAATGTAGGCAAGGTTTACAGTTAGCTCTGTCTGGGGGGAACATTCTGAAAGATGAAATGCCTGGAAATGCTCCTTGCTATATTATAATACCAAGTCTAAAGTGATAACTTTACACAAAACACATATATGTAATTAACATGCTATAGACATACACACACACAGAGTATAGTATTCTAAATTATGGACCTTTAGAAGTAGATAGTGACAAGGCTACCAAAACATGAAATTGTGCTTTTGTGCTGTGCAAAGATTTATCCTTTGATTTTTTTTTTCATGCCAAGGGAGAAATACTAATATTTACAACATCTCCCAAAATGTAATGAGATTTTATATTAATAGTTTCAGAATTTTCAGGAAGTCGCCAATTTTATGTCTTCAAGTTAGAAAAGTTAGGTGATTTTATATTAGAAAAGCAACACTTTGTGCCTTGTTTGATAATTTTAAGGCAAAGGTTTTAGGCAGTAAATCTGAATGTTAATAATGTTTAGTAATTTCCAGGATGGTGCTGCAAAATGCTTAACTAATTGAAGTATGCTCAGACCAGGAATATTTTATCTCTTTAACATATGTCGAGTTGGTCCCTCAAAACAATTTATTGAAATTAATATGTTCAGTAGAGTTGAGCACCAAGTAGTATATATTTTTACATATAGAAAAGTAAATTTGAAATTGTGCAGTACAGAAGAGGTTTTGAAAATGGTTATGGAGATTTATTTAGGCACTGATTTAAATTTAAATTAACAGCAATACTATGATTTAATTTTCCATTTGTTGAGCGATTGGAGAAGATAATTAACAATGTGTTTTGCAGGATCCAGCTCTTGGACTTTTTTTTTTTTTTTTAATACAACATGCCCTTTTAATTCTAGTGAGCTCGCAGCTCTGAGGACCGAGCCAGAGCGCGGAGTTCATGTACAGCGGCCTTCGTCCCACCCCCTAAGATGCCGGCTGCTCGCTGCACTTTTCAAGCAGCTGCCAACATTGTCAGCACTGATCTGTCAGTAAGGATTTCTCCTGGCAAAACTCTGAAGCTACTTTCTGACATCTTCAACAAACTAATTGTTGTCTCCTGCCTCTGTGAGCCCTCTGAAGTCCCAACGAGTTAGTGTCTTCTCAAGAGATGAGAAAAAGGACTCACAAAATCAATTTATCAGGCTATTACGCATTGTCATCAGCCCAAACAAAAACCTGCTAAAGACAGGAGAAAAAGTAGAAGAAATGGGTCTCTGAGAAAAGGTTACAGAACATCCATCTTCTCTCGTCTTCTGACTGTTTCCTTTCTTTGCCCATTTTCATACCCGTTTCCCTCCGCTAAAAGACACTTTATGACAAGCATTGTAATCTCTTTAGAATGGAGGGGAACCTCTTCTTTAGGACACAATCTTTGCAAGTTGTGAGTGACAGTGGGAAAGGGTCCAATTGCCACTGAGGACACCAGGCAATAAATCATCCTCCCCTGGCATCAGCTGGCTGGACGAATCCCCACTTCCTGAGTAAGTACCAGGGTCTGGATGTGACAAAACAGCTATTGTCAGCTCCTAGCGGCCACATTCCCACTTGCCCTCTACTGAGATTTTCAGTTGACTTAAGACTTTTAACGGTGCAAAGGATATTGGGAAGAAATATTTAAATCCTTGCCACTAGAAAGGGAGGGCATTAAGTAATTATTACAACATCCACATAGGGCAGCAGTTATTGGAGGGAACCCTCTGTTTTCATTTTACATATCATCAAGCAGTTGCTTTATCACCATTAAAAATTCTTGTCTTCCCATTTTTAAAAATGTTTAAATATATATAGAGTAGTCCTCAAAATGACCTTATAAGAGCAATGTGCAATTGATCTAATTTTATAAATAATGTGGAAGGATAGATTGCTAGTGTAATAATTTCCTAGTTTGGTAGTTAGGGTGTTTTCAAAGAGGTGTTTGCTTTCTTTGCAGTGTTCAGTTCGTATATACTCTTACTGTTAACATGTTTGTAAAATGTTGTAAGGGGCAAACTGATTTTTAGTTATTTTTTATAGAGATTAAGAACCACTAAAAATCCCAAACATGGCAGTTATTTTGTGTATAATTTAAAAATCATACAAAATAATCCAGAATTTAGTGGGAAATAAAATTTTGTCAGAACAGATTACATATATTTATGTATAATTTAAATATGTTTTTATATAATCTTACATGTAAGGTTATACATATTTCATTAAAAACTTGGTTAACTGATGAAACAAAATATGACAGGATAAATATTCGAATCTGAGATTTTCAAATAGTCTCATAACTATTGAATTTATTTTTAAAATTATCTTGAAAAATATATAAAGATTATAGCTATAGGGTATTAACCGTGTATTATTTTGCATGGTGAAAACTTTTCCCCTTGTTTTATGAGAACTTATATTTTTAGCACAATTTCCTCAATGAGAAAGAATGACTTAAAGTAGAGGAAATTTGAATGAAGAATTGGCCAAATCCTAATAAAAGCAGAAACTCTGAAGAAAAGCCCTTTATTTACATAATGCCAAAAAAAAATCTGAAAAAGTGAAAAACATACTCTATCATCCTGATTTAGTTCATAAACATTTTTGATAACTTACTGTGTTTATCTAATGTTGAGAATGACTCAAGTATTTGTTATTATATTGATGAAAGATCTGGATAATTGGCAGATTTTTTTGTTTCCCCTGCCTGTTTCATGTAGATATAGCTCATCTCTGTTTCTCTCGGCAAAAACGTATTCTTGCCAAAGTTACCTGTCAGTCTCTTATGATTATGAAGAATACCTTGCCCAAGAGGTGATACATTTCCTTTTACCTCCTAAATCATTTCTAGCTGTCACATTCAAGTTGAAACACTTTCATTATCACAAAACACACACAATGCAGATGATATGCCTCTTCACAATTTAGTAACAAAAGGCTAAATGTCTTTTTAAAACATTTTAATGGCGTAAAAAGCCACATCCGCCTTTCTGCATTTTTTTTTCCTTTTTCATGTTGTAACAACCTGTGATTAACTGCTGTCTTTTAATATTTTTTGGTTGACAATGATAATGCTGAAAGCATTCTGGCCCTGTGAATTCATAGTCAGGTGGTGACACCAACCAGACAAGATGATGGTGTACTGGCTCGATGACAGTTCTATCTCAGTTCATCATCTTAACTAAAAAATAATCCTATCTAACTTGAAATCCACAGCAGCTATAAGTAGAAAATAAATCCAAACCCCAGCTCAGACTTGTAACCTAACAGCTATCATAAATAATCAGAGCCTATTTGAAGGTGGAAGATGGGACATTAGAAGCTATTTACACTACTAGAGTGATGCCATCGATCAGTCGCGGCAACCCGTAGATAAGGCGCCTATGATGTCATGGTTATTTATGATGGGCATTGACAGTAAAGCTACTATGGAATTTTCTCCTCAGACAGCTTCATTCATTTTTGTTTGTGATGCATTTTGTTGTTAAAGAAGCAATCAATAGCAAAATCGTGGTGATAAAAGTATTACTTGTTAAATATGTGAAAAATGTGCATGTATGTAGGAGTGTGGGACAAAAGATGAAGAATTTAAAAATTCTCTGGTGGTGCTTACATGTTCCAGCTACAAATACACAGTGGATTCATTTCATGTGTCTTGGGCTTTAAAATGTGCCCCAGTTGTTCTCACTCTTGTATCTTACTCTCTTATTGGAAAGCACAGTTCAAACGTTATGGGCTTCCCCCCACACCCACACCAAATATCTGACTCACGATGGATAATGTAACATTTAATTAGAGAAATTTCATGTGAGAAAGCAAATACCCATTCCTTTCTATAAGAACCCTCTGCATAAGAGAGTTGGGAGACTTTATTTCAATTTTATTTCAGTTTTTTCACTGTAATTTTTACTTAGTTTTTCTCTCTCCCACAGCTCATCTTCTGCTACTCCACTATTACACTTTAATGTGCATATGAATCTCCCAGGGATCTTGTTAAAATGCAGTTTCTGATTTGGTAGGTCTGGGACGGGACCTGAAACCCAGCATAGCAACTAAGCTCCCAGGCAATCTGATGATGCTGGTCCAGGGATCACACTTTTAGTAGCAAGAAATTAGGTAGGGTGGTAATTTCCGTACCTCTCAGGCTTCCTTCCAGGTCATTTGCCTCTGTTTTAAATGGGTGATTCCCGCCTTAATGTAGAGCAGTGATTCTCAACTGTAAGCTGCATAGGGAGAACTTGTTTAAACACGGATGACTGAGCCCTACCTTAAAAGTTTCTGATTCAATAGGTCTGGGTGGGCCCAAGAATTTGCATTGCTAAAAAGTTCCCAGGTGACCACATTTTGAAAACTTTTGGTGTGGAGCCTTAATTTAGTGCTGAATTCACAAAACGCTTGGAGCCCATAAGGTGGTCAGCTACAGAACAAATAAATACCCAGGGGAGAGGAATGAACCTTAGTTGGGGACCTACTGTATTTTAGCTATTATATGAGGCTCACGACCTCCATTATCTCCATCATCTCAATTACTCTAATTTATCCCATATTTCTCCTGGAGCTACTCTATTGATACATATCGGAAATCATACTGAACAAGTGGCCTACATAGTTGTGACTGCCTCAAAAACAGCTCTCCCGATTTCTTCTCCCAGGATTCCAAACCTCTATCTACCCTGAGAATGTGAAAAGACAGCTTGCCCCAACCATCCCTTTTTTTCCTGTTGCTCTCCCCTCCCCTTGCCCCCGCCTGCTTAAACTCTATAGATAATGATCAAAAAGCGGATTTCCTACCTTCAGTGGTATTTGCCAGCTAGTGAGGGAGACAGGGATTCTATGAAGGTAGTTGATGGTGTAACAGCAGAATGAAATGCCCTGTGAGGGAACTCAGCCCTGGACAGATGACAGATTCACTTCACACTCCTCTCCCTTTCCTCACCTCCTGCAGTGTTTGTGCTTCCCAGCATGTGCAGACACACACCTAAACATGGATACTTCCCAGATATCTATAATAGATCAGAAAGAAGTGTTATCTTTCCAAAGGTCCCTTTGGCATAAATTACTCCGCCTGTCTCATTGCTCAAATTTGCATCTCAATTCGGTAGTCATCCATTAGGAGGCACCTATCTTCCCAGGTACTTGGGGCACAGTGGGGACCAAGACATAGCCTGACCCTGCAGCAGTAACTATCTGGGGGCGAGGAGACCCATAAGCGAATGGGCAGGTACAGTACAAGGCGATAATTATTACACTGTGGAAGGAGGAGGTGTGATGGGACCCAACGTCACTTATTAGGCATCTGGGGAAACTTCTGGGAGGAAGTGAGATTTTAGCTGGTGCCTGAAGCGTTAGTCAGAATTGAAGGCTGGGATGGTAGGAACTGGGAGAGCCAGGCTCCTGGCAGATGGAAGAGCTTGTTTAGAGCCCTAGATCTGGAGAGGGCATGTGAGGCACAGTGAAGGTGTGCACTGGGTTCAGTGTGGCTGGATGCAAACCCTCTCCGATGATACCACTACCAAATCAACGCTGTGTTTCAAACCTGTGCATTTTGTGAATGTACAGCATCTTGGAATTCTCTTGCATTCTTAACAAAGGGAATGTTTTTGTGATAACCTGTTTTCCTTTGGTAAATAGTATTGAAAATAGTCACAAAGGACAGATAGGCTGTCATGCAGGGTTGATTGCTGATACCATCTTTACTTTCCTGTAATGGCTGGGTATAGATTATATTCAGCATTAGTCACCATGTGAAAAATACACTTGGGCACACAGCTACATCTTTTCACATCTATTTGTGTAGAAAGCTGGAGGTCAAGCAAGGGACAGTGTCCTGTTTTAACATTGCTCTCTTGCAAGGATTCAGTCCCAGGAGCACATCTTGGGTACTTTCTGAGTACGCAGTATTTGATGGGGGCTTTAGAAAGTGGAGGTTGTACAGAAGACAAACTTTGTCCACGAAGAGTGTGCATTCCTACTTACAAGACAAGGTACACAGATACTGTAACAGGAAATCATTCCACCAACAGTGACTCCCCCTGGGGTCTGTAGCAGAGCCATCTTTTTTTTTTTCTTACGATAATGACAGTTTGAGCTAGAAAGATGGAGGTTAATATTCATATTGGTAAATGTGTTCTTGAAACTAGCAAAAGGATGTGCGTGTGTATGTGTCATTGATAAATAAATTGAAGCCCCCTCTAAGCTTATGCTTTTGAACCATAGATCTGAGAGGTCTCATTCTAGTATGAATCCGAGTCATTAGAGGCACTGGTAGAGAAATATTTCTCCATAGAAAGAAAATCGAAGTTATTTTTCCTACTGAATTTCCCCTCTTGCATAAAAAAACACATTTATATATCATGTACAGAGGTTAAACATTAACAATGGTAGCATTCTGTATCTCTCCCTATGCTACAATTAGGCCTGTATTCTGGCTGACTAAAATTTCTAAATTAAACAATGATTCTACATAGAACTTTTTCTCCATAGGTGATAAACCTTGTCCATGGAAGCAATCATTTATGAAGACAGAATCACTTCCTATTTCACTAAAATTTACAAACCAGACTCAACTACTTTGTTCTCTTTGGCATAATCATTCCAGTCATTTTCAGAATACCTTGAATTGAATTTCTCTAGGTAAAATTATCTAAAGTCATGGAGATTTTTTTTAAATCAAATTTTACTCTGTTATACTACACATCAAACCTCTTATGGTTTCCTGATTTTAAAATAATGGTGGTATCTCTTAAAGAGAATGTTGTGTTTCTTCTTAGTCCTTTTTATTAAGTTTGTTTATTCTAGAGGTCATGCTTAATCATTTTCAAGAGGATTGTCAAGCTTGTAACAATAAATATTGGAGTTAATTTAAATGAGTCAAAGTTCATTCTCATTTAGCAGCCATCTATTTAAGTAAATCACCTGCCTGGACATTCTCTTCTGTGTAGCAATAAACGGAAATGTCTAGAAACCCATCACAAAACTTTTAAGGAAGAAATACAATGTTCTGATGGAGAATCTTTTTAAAGTATAAGATAAACAGTCAGCAACTGATGTGTATTAAATATGTATTTTATTTGAAGACTAATAAGGGAGTTATATTGTTTTTCCAGCCCTAACCTTATCATGAGTATAAAAAGAGTATAACGTTTCATGTTTTCCTTGAATTTCTTGAAGATATTAAATCTTTTGTCTCTAGGTTGTTGAGGTAGTCCTTTGTGGTGAGCTTTTATTTGATGAGAGAGAAACGTTGTATTTATTAATATTTCTCACTTTTTATAGGAGGCCCTGCTTCTATGACTTCACATGGTCCCCCTGAAAGCTCCCTAGATTGTACTCAGGAAATGTTATTACAAGACTTTCTGTCATATTTTTTGAAAAGATGGCTTCCTGTGACTTACATAGAACAGTATGTGATTTCACTGGAATTTTAACATCTCTGTGAAAAGGGTAAAGAGGTCAGGTGGGTTACAATTACTATTTTATATAAAATGATCATTAGAAACAGTAACACCCAAGATGGATTCAGGAAAGCCATTTTGAACTCTACTAAAACCAAATGCTAAGAAATAGTAAATTCTCTAATACCTATTTTGCATAAATTCTGCCTGTGCCTTATTTCTCTTACGATTATTAAGTAATAAATAATATATAAGGACACCAAAATTAAATTTTTTCTTGTTATAAATGAGTTCAAGTCATATGAAATCATTTAATAAAAATGAATTTATTTTTTAAAGTAAATTCATTACACATACATATATGATATGTAATATTATAATAATGGATCAAATGCCAGCACAAATTATCCATAAAACTGACTATTAAACTCCTTTTCTTCAAATAATTTCACAGTATTTTGAATTAAAACAAATAAAAGAAACATAAATAATGAAGATATCCAAACACATCGTAACAGAAATTAACAAAAATTTCTAGTTATATCAACTGTGGGGTTCTGAAGTCAGCTTCTTTTACTGCATGAATCTCAATTGTACATTTAAAGGCTAATATTGAAGGTTGTACTTACAGAATATTCTAATGTCTCCTCTGCTTTTATTACTGGAACAAACGTTTCCCATTTTATAAAGTTTCTGCCCCAAGCTTTCAGCCCATGCTGAGCTCACCTCAGTTTTTGGCATGCTGAAGGAGCTGTGAGGGCCAACAAGAGGGGACAGAGTCGTATTCTGTTTCAGAGAAAAGACCAAAGAAGATTGTCATGAACAAAAGTAGCACAGGGGATGCAGAAAGCGCCGTCCTTCCTAACTCAAAGTGAAGTCAGTCTGCATCATCACAATCACCGAGCTCTCATCAAGTAGTTCTGAGCTTCTTCCTAGCGCAATTTCTTTGGTACCTGTTTTATCTCTCTCTTTTTTTTTTTTTTCCTCATATGATGTGTCTGATATGTACCAGTAGTTCTGTCTTGTGGCCAATTTCGGCCTCCTTGTTCAATACAGCAGTAGGCAGAATTTAGCGTTCATAGTGAAGAAGAGAATGATCGCTACCTAAGCACAGGGAAAAACAGACCCCTGGAAAAAAAATCACTGTGTCTCATATAAACTAGCAGGGACCATTCCTTTCTTATTTGCCACAGGCCAGCAGAACTGAGTCCTCTCAGAATTGCAATACCATTTCCCCCTTTTTGAACTCTCTGTTACCTCTATTTGACAGATTACAGGTTGAGGAAGGGAAGTCTAAATAAATGTGGTTAGTTATGTAATTAAATTCCAAAGATAGATCCTGATGATGGCTTCCCTTGCCTTAGCTGAAGAGCTGAATATTCTTCATTAGATGGCTCCTTAGACTGCCTTCGGAGGGTCATTTGGCTTCAAGGGACACTCGCCATCATTTATTTTCCCACCATTTCCTTCCATCCTCCTACCTCCCCTCCCCCCTCAGTTAAGTCAACAGTTTCTGAAGCTCACGGATGAGTTGGAAACGTTTGTCTTCCCATTGTACTTATACAGGGCCAGCATCTTGCATGGTCTCAACCCTTTTCTCTTGCAGTGAATGTCTTCCTCCCTCCCATCAACCAGTGTTCTTGACCTGTGGCTTTTGGCTGAGCATTGCAATCAACTGGGGAGTTTAAAGAGCTTCCGATCTTCAAGGCCCATCCTGATCAATCAAATCAGAATCTCTGGGAGGTGGGGCCTAAGCACCAGTACTTAACTGAAACTTCCCAGGTGATTCTGACTTTGAGAACCACTTTCATAGATGAAATGAGCTAATAGTGTCAGTTGTTTTACCTTATTTTGCATATCTGTTAAATTTAACCCAATTTGTTCATCAACAAAGATAGAATTTTTTTTTTAAAGATTGTATTTATTCGACAGAGATAGAGACAGCCAGCGAGAGAGGGAACACAAGCACAAGCAGGGGGAGTGGGAGAGGAAGAAGCAGGCTTATAACGGAGGAGCCTGATGTGGGGCCCAATCCCATAACACCGGGATCACGCCCTGAGCCGAAGGCAGACGCTTAACCGCTGTGCCACCCAGGCGCCCCCAAAGATAGAATTTTTAATTGTATTGCCTCTTGATGTATAATTTTCCTTTGAGCAGCAGCATTAATTCCAGAGCAATAACATTGGTGTTTCAAGGAGGAAAATCCAAATGAGTAACTAAAAATAATTGTGCAAACTGGATAAATTAGGATTAGATAAAACCAATACAGTAATTCTTTATAGATTTAATCCTATGAGAAAGCATAAAAGAACCAGCAAAAATTTGCACATTTATTTCTAGGAAGTTTTTTTTTTAAGAAAATGTTTAATAAACATTGAAAAACACTCAGATGTGAGTTCAGAGAGATGCCTCAAAAGAGTAAATGAAATTACTACTGACTAGTTTTGCTTTTAGGTTTTAAAAACAAAAAGGAAAGCAAAGAAGGAGGGAAGAAAAAAGGAAGGAAAAAAGGAAAGGAGGGAAAGAAAAGACAAGCAAAGTAGTGAAAAGAAAAGCAGTAGGGAATGACAGCCGTTGTGTAGATCTTCCTTTCCCCAAACAGTGCAAACAAAAATGGTGTGTTTGCTTCTTTGTTTTATTTGACTTTGATTTTTCTTTGCCTGCAGCAATTGTTTCTAAATTATTATTTTATCATAGTACCAAACAAAATATTTAAAAATTTGGGCCTATCCATAGTATGGGGAAACAATATTCTTCAAACTTTTATTTAATCAGGGAATTCCTTTTCCTTGGTTGGAGTAATGGGGGTGGTGCCAGATCTTTTGATTTTGGGGATCCAGCCTTTAAAATAAGAAGAGATGGAGTTGGGGAGGGGTTTTAACTAAGCAACTGATCAAATGAAAACTCCCCCCTCTTCCTAATGTCTGTTGTGGGTAATTACTATGTCGTTGCCCTGTTATTTATCTTATAATTCATTTAATTCCTAAAATATCAGGGCTGCTTTTCCCGTTGGCTTGGCACATCCCAGCTGTTTGCAGCTTTGACACGGGGCAGTCGGAGCAGTCGATGTGGTTGATGGATTACCCCTTTGTGTCTCTTGTCCCTCCATTCCCTCCCCATCCTGCCTAACTTTCTCTAGGCTTTCTTTTTTTCTGCTTGCACCAAGCCTGATGAGCAGTTGATGTTAGATTTGTGCTTTACAAACAAGTATAATCTGTGAGCAGACCCTTACGTTTTTCTGAATATTTTCAGTGGCCAGGCATTAAGAAGGAGAATGCTAGTTTAAATTTCATTAAATGGAAAACTGTGTTTTTTGTTAGAACGTTGTATTTGTCCAGAACACTTTTTCTTTTCTTAAAAAAGCTTTTTTTCCTCAGTGCCAAACTTATTTTTCTTCCCTAGTAGTTTGAATTTTAATGGCATTTCTTACTAAATTTATCCTCTGTGATTGCATACATGGGTTACCATAGATTTGGTTAATTTGCTTTGCCAGTGAAATTAACTCACTACCAGGTACTGAACCTGGATTGCTTAAGACAAGATTGAAATACAGTATAGATAACCAATAAATACGTTAATTAGTAAGCAGGGTTTACTGTATGTTGGTGTTGTTTCACAAACGTTTGGGAGTCTATTCAAATTTCTGTGGTATTTTTTGATTGCTAAATGTGAATGAAATATCGAACGAAATGTCCCACGTGGTGCATTCTATGCAAAGTGTGTATCTGTGCCTGTATGAGACTGTAGTGAAGTTGATTGTATTTTGCGTTGATACTGTGTAAGGCGTGCACATACCAAGACAACCTTATACTTGTTATATCCCTTCCTCTTGCATGCTCATTAATCACTGAGCACTAATAACACATTTTTTGTCATGGTACAACAAAAATTCTGGCTCTGACTCTTGTTCTGCCTCATTTACACTGGCCCGCCTGTCATTTCAAATCTTTAGGGAATTAATATTGCAAGATTAAAAAGTGATGTGCCTTAAACATCCCATATTATAAACTTGTGGTTAGTTTTTTCTGGGAGGGAAAAAAAAATTAAGCCTTCAAAGGGCAAGGGGCATAAAAGTTTCTTGACCAAGATTTCCCTTTTCCTTCTTCACTCTCTTTTCCTGAATAATAGAAGCCCCCGACCCCCCACCACAACATCCTAGGTCCTGGTAAAATGTTACTTTCTAAGGAGTTGCCCTGTGGGATATGTGGCTAAGATGCAATGAGCCGCCTGATTATTTTGGATGCCATTTCTCTTTAGTTCAACTGTGATTTGCACTTTTTATCCATTTGAGGGTAAGAGTCTGTAGGAACACCTCAATTTTTTTTTATATAAAAAAAAAGAAACATTTTCCACAACCATCTGGTTTCTATGTAAATGTACGCACTGACTGTGGAGCCATCCAAATCCCAGTACGCATCGCACTTCCTCACTGACTCTTTGGTGAATCAGAGGAAGAATCAAAAGCCTCTTTGAGGATTACAGAAAAGGAATTCCACATGTGTTAGTGTGTGCATGTATAGGCAATTTATTTTAGAGAAAAGCTTCGCTAAAATCAAATGAATATAATCTAAACATGCTTTTAAAAGATTAAAATAAAAAAAAGATGAATCTGGCAAGCCCTTTGAATTTTATAGTAGGTCAATTTATGTGGTCCATCCTATGTATTTTGAGATCAGTCGTAAGTGGAAATTGAGATAAATGATGTTTTTAAGGTATCTGTCATTTTCCAGTGTGTTATGACACTTGTAAAACTATAAGAAACACTTGTGGTGAACTATTTCTGCCTTCTATTATCATTTACTGAAAGTTATTTTTGTAGATATATCCTGTCTTCAAGTTTTTATTACATAAATCCTTTTATCACCTTTTCAGGGGGATGATGGTTAATACTTTTATGGCTGTGTATATATTTTATAAGTATTTTCTGTACAATATTGGATTCCCTATTCAATGTTATTCTCTTAGGTAGCTATGATGTCTGCTCCCAATTTTTAGATGAGAAAACCAAGGTTCAGTGAGATCCAAACCTGCACAGGCCTGTAAGTGATCTAGTTGGGAGCTTGAAGTCACAAGTATGTTTAGACGGTCTTCCCTCTTTATTAGCTATGTGGCCAGTGACAATTTGCTTAACCTTTTGTAAGCTTCATTTGTCTCATTTGCAAAATGGGATTAATATATTTATCTTGCTGGTAGTGGTATAAGGATTAAACATATTATATATTTAAAGTGTTTGTATAATACCTGGAACATAATAAACATGAAAAATGATAAGAATCGCTGGGTAGCATTTATTATCACTAATAGCATGATGAGATGCAGAAGTAATACGATTTGTGAAGGTATCATAGTCAACGTGATAATCTAAAATTTACCCACTTCCCATTTTGGCAAATTTGCACTTTAGCTATAAATATATAAGTAATTGAGCGCCACGGTTGTCATCTATGGCTATAGGTCTATAGGCAGAGATATATATTCCAATATACATTTAGGGTCTATGGGGAGGCCTGGGTGGCTCAGCCGTATGAGCATCTGCCTTCGGCTCAGATCACGATCCCAGGATCCTGGGATCGAGTCCCACGTCAGGCTCCTCCCCGCCCCCCCAATGCTTGTGCTCTCTCTCTCTGAGAAATAAAATACAATCTTGAAAAAAATAAATTTAGGGTCTATGAATATAGATAAAATGATGAAATGAAAGCTTTATTATCTGAGTTAATAAAATGTTATTTATAATGGAAGATGTTATGTAAATGGAAATTCACTTATTTTGGTTATATGAAACTTCTTTTCTGTGGATTATATTTAATTTTATTTTGAAAAATATAACAAATATATTTTTGTTCTGGGATTTTATAGAAATAAGAAAGAAAATTTATTTTTGCTCAGTCATTTCAGATGTCAGTACATATTTTCATGGAATCAGTCATAAGTATCAATTATTATCAGTTTGTTAAATCATTATTTACTCTTGTCTAGTTTTTTAGACACAGAATTATGAAAATATTTAATGATATTTTTTCCTAGGAGTTCTGCTGTGAAAGTGCTCACTATTTTTTTTTTTAACTTAGTCCCAGGCTTGTATTAGGTGTGATTATGTTGTTTTCAAGTTATAGTTAAGTGAGCTTTAAGCAGATTCTGTTCCTCTATTTGCAGTGCTTTTACCCTGCTCTATTTACCCAAATTCCTATTTGGCCTTAAAAATTCCACCTGCCCATCCCTTCTTTAAGAAGTCTTCACTCCTGAAATAGATTTAGATATTCCTTTTTGGGGGGGGTTACATAAAACTCTGTAAATACTTTTCATCCTGGCACTTGTCATGCTGTATGGTAATTTTTTGCTTACTTATCTAGTTTTTAATTGATTCTTATGGATAGACCTATTTTCTTACTCAGCTTCAAATGCTCATCATCTGGCATATAGAAGATAGAAAAAAATGGGTTATGGAATGAGTAGGTGGTAGCACTTTTAACCATTTCCTCTGTCTCCAGAAGTTTTTTGCTAATTGAACATGTCATAATGAAATAGAACAAATCATGTTTAGCAGTATAACATTAAGAAACCATTTGTTTGTCATATTTTCCTATTTTCGTAGTTTTTATGGCTACCCTATGGTGGTAGATGGCGCTGGACTGGTGCAGCCATCCCACCAAGCCATCAGTGACCCAAATTCTTTCAGTCCTTCTGCCTCCTCATCCCCGGAGTTGGTGACTTTCGTTCTCAGTTTTCTCAGAGTCACAGTACGGCCACTAGAGCTCCAGCTATTACATCTAGGTTACAGATAGGAAAAAGAAGTAGGAAAAGGCAAAAGGCTCACATAACCTTTTTTGGAAGTCCCACACAACTATTTCTGCTTACATTTCATTAACCAGGTTTTAATTTCACATGACCACTGTAGTCTCAGAAACACCAGGTTTTAGTTGGGTACGTTGTTGCTCTCCTTAAGGCAAAAGAGAAAAGAAGGGATATTTAGGGAGGCAGCAGTCTATGTGACCAGACATTGAAGAAGATTAAAATGAGTTCACCAGTAGAGTTACACATTCCCTCGTATCATGTTACATTCAAATCTCTACCAGGACTCTACCAGAGTTCTTCCTAAGAGGATGGACAGAACATTTGAAGTGACAAACAATGACCTTAACTCCCTGGTTATGGAACTATAATGAATGTAAAGTGTAAGTAGGCATGGAGGAAAGTGAGAAACGGAGGAATTTCCTTTGTATCCTGAAGGTCTTTAAGACAGAAAATCACTCAGTGCATGCGAGAATTGTAAGCAAGTTCATCCATTTGACTGTAAATTGCATGGTGGTCAGGATTGTTTCCTCTTTATCTTCAGATTATGGCAAAGAACGTGGCACTTGGCATACTTTCAGTGTTTGTTAATATATTAGGATAAGGGCAAGGATGGAGGCCTTGGTTTGAGGTGGTTCTGAATTTATCAGCTTAAGCAAGTCTGCTTTCAATAGGTAGTTACTTCTCATGGTTATTTTCTGAAGAGCAGCATTCATCACTTCCAACCAGATGTGTATCTAAAGTCCGTATAATGTCCCACTGACACTTCTATCAAAGGTGGCAGATGACAAGCTGTGGAAATGTTTTTTCTTCTATCAGTAGTATTGAGTTCCTGGCCACAGTTTGATAATTAGGACATCTCACATAAAAATTCTGGATTCTGGCTAGACTTGCAGCATTAAAAGATGCTGGCTACATTGGGCACCTGTTGTGGCCAGGCAACAGTCAGGGTCTCCCACCTTACCACAGTCTCCAAGAAGCCAGAGTCAATCATCTCCCTAATGTGTCTGGCACTATAGGACATCTGATTTTTGGCCCCTTCTCTAGGCTCCAGATACTGCCTGTTTGTGTAGACAGATGCTTTGTTCACTGGTTAGGATTTAACTTGCTCACCTAGTTTTTATTCTGAATGATTCTTCTTCTTGTCAGGTCTGGACGTGTTTGCTTATGTAACAGACTGAAACAACTTAAAAAATAGAAGTATCATAGGGAAATTCTTATCTTATTCTGACTCAACAATGAAATGTAACATGGCATAATTTCTGGGCTGGCTGACCTCACCGACTTCTAGTACTTTTGGAATCATTGGAAGGTAACATTGTCATTTTTCACAAAATCACTTCTAAGAAGATGAATCTCCAATTAAAAAAAAATGTTTCAGTTTCTAAAACCTAAAAGAAATTAAATTTCTATGTTCTTTTAAAAAGAGAACCCATGTGTACACTCACCACTATGCTTCCAAACTGGTGTCAGATAATGCTTCCTCGCCTGAGAATGGGAGAGTCACCAGAAGGGGATTCTGTGTGAACCTTGGGGTGTTAGTTAAGGAGCAAACAATATCTACCAGCAGGATGGTAGATTTTTTCTTTCTTTCTTTCTTTCTCTCTTTCTTTCTTTCTTTCTTTCTTTCTTTCTTTCTTTCTTTCTTTCTTTTTTAAGATTTTATTTATTTATTTGAGAGAGAGAGCGCGCACAGCCGAGGAGGGTGGTAGGAGGAAGAAGCAGACTCCCCGCTGAGCAGGGAGCCTGATGCAGTGCGGCCCTATCCAGGACCCTGGGATCATGACCTGAGCCGAAGGCAGATGCTTAACTGACTGAGCCACCCAGGCACCCAGTCTTTGCGCTTTCATTTAGCAAGTGGACAACTCCTTACAGCTGCCACATCTGCTTTCTGTATCACATTGAATTCATGTTGCATTCAGGACTCCAATAATTTTCATTCCAACACACTTTACTTTCATAGGCATTGGTTAAATGCTTATCAAATTTAAGTATATTTTAACAAACTAATAACTTCCTTTTGTATAATAGAATGTTTTAAAACACTTATATGGTGCTGAATAATTTAGTTCAGTTATATGATGACAAGACTAAACAAACTTTCTCTAGAGTTCTGGGTTTTTCATTTCGTTACTTTGCACTAAGCAAGCAAATAGAGATGAGCTATGAAATTTTAGGACTTTGCCTTGAAACACGATCTAGTTGACTTATAAAATTTGAGATGTTGACAAAATGTGCAGTCAATAATCAAATAAATGCAGTTACTTCATTTTATGTCAACAGAGAAGGTGAAAAGTGCAACTTAACTGGCTTGGTGAGATTGGAAGGAGGGGCTGGGAACGTACAAGAGACAACAAAGAGATAGTTGGTAAGATTTAGAGGCTTGCTTCAGCAAGGGTGGTGAGAAGGCAGTGTGACAAAGTTCAGTCGGGTCAAACAAAGTGCAGAAACTTCCTCCTAGACACTGAAGGGAGGGTTGTAGCACGGACAGAAAATGTTCAAATGTTGTAATCTAAAGACAGCTCATATGGTAGTTGATGTGCTGTTTCTGTCTCATCCTGCTGTTCCTTTTGATCCAAAACGTAGAGAAATCACCTTATCTCTCATGTACCAGGATGATATCATTAAAATAGGACATGCTTTTGAAGTATGGTATTTACGGGCTTCAGAGAAGGTGTAGAGTGTTACAGGATCAGCATATGCCTACTTCTCAAAGGCAGTTATGAGGACACATTTATTTAGTGAAGACATCCTTTTGAAAGAAGGGCCGCCTCAATAATGATAAAGTGTGTATGTAATGTCTGTTGTATTACATACATTGCCTAAGAGATACGGAGTTTACTCCCTGACCTAGGTCTTGGCAAAAATACAGGTCAGTGTTTTTTATGCTACTTTTTTTTTTTTACTTCTGTGTGAAGATATCATCCAATTGGCAAAAAAATACTCAAGTTTCATTATGTTTCCAAATCAAGCTATATCAGCACATTATCATAAATGCAAACAACGAAGTGATTTTTCTTTTGCAGGTGGAGCATTTGTTTCAGATGAGCTGTCTGTGATTTTGCATATGTGGCTATTTGGCACGCCTTTTGTTTCTGACCCTATAGTTGACCTTGGAAGTGGCTTGCTTTAACCGTGATGGATGTACCAAAAGATTTATTTTTGTCATCTAGGAGTTGAGTCTTAGGCTATGGGGAGCATAAAAACTGCTTATTGAAAGTAGGCTTGGCAAACCTTTGCTTTCAAATAATCTTCTAGAAGCTCATCTAATTTTGCTAATTAGCGACAGATAAAATATACCCACATTGTCCTTTGCAATGACTTGAACCCTCTGCCCTTCCTTGATGATAATAGTATTAAATACATGTGTACTTATTGCACTGAATATTAATTAGCATGAACTGAAGAGAGGGTTTTGTTACACGCCAATAACACTTTCATGAAATTAACGTTTAATTTCACATAAGTACTTTAATTCCCCTTCCGAACTGGGAGAAATAACAAAGGTAACATGATTTTAATTTGCTGATCTACAAAAAAAAAAAGTGCTTAAATAAACTCTGATTATTGAAGCCTGATTTTAATAAATAATTCAAGAACGAAAGAACCGTCATTTCTGTGGGAAGCAAAAGGAGACCGTTCAACTAGTTGTGACCTTGTCACTGAAAATTAAGCTTTCTTTCCGAATCTAAAAATCAAAGCTTAAAAGGCCACTCTCTCCATAATATTTCATTAACTTTTCGAAACGAAATACCTATTGATTAGATTTTCTTTCAGATAATAAATTCTACATGTCTATTCTGTCACTTCAATTACAGTATTTACTTGTACACAAGGAAAATGTTTTTACATCTGAAATTAATATTCTTTTTCAAAACAATATTCTGTAAAGGTTCAGGTGGGGTAATTTTTTTCTTTCTCTCACTAGAATATTGCCCCATACGCTCAAGAGCATCTGTGTGTTCTCTTCTAACGTTTTGCCTCTGCTGCTTTCTCCCTGGAGTGCCCTTTCTCCCATCCCTCTGTAGACCCTCAGCAAAATCTCATTCATCCGTCAAGTGTTACCGCCGCTGTGAGCCGCCTCAGACTTTTTCTGAAATGAAATAGCCCTCCTCTTCCTCGGGGCTCCTGTAGCACTGTTGGCGGCTCGCACTGTTGGTGTGGCCCCTGTGGTGCCTTGTTATCTCAACCCTTTGCTGCGTTTGAAGCCATTATGGCTCCTCTTCTTCCTGTTTTCACCTCCAGTGCCTAGTTCAGGACCAGGCACATAGTGTTGTTGAACGGGGTTTAGTGTTACACATTTTGGAAGCTACAGTGTTTGTTCTGACCCTTTGGTTTCTATTTCTGCTTGGTGGAAATCAGTGCAACTTCAGGGGTCTTCATCTCTTCATAGTTTACATGAAATATCTCACATCTGGCAATTCTCACCCCCAAACCCAATAATCATAAATAACATTCTAAGTAGTTATTTTACTTTCTTTAGTAAAGGGAAGAGAGAAGGAGCAGCAGACTCTGCCAGCCGGCTTCTAGAAAGGAAACACAGGCCACCGAGATGTCAGAAGATTGTATATGTTAGTTGATATAGTGTGTTCAGTGTTCTTGAAGGATCGAAAACCAAGTTAGTGTCGAACTCAATTTTCCATCTTTTCCAGTAGTGGCTCAGTTTAGGTTCAAGGTCTATTGGTGTTAGAAGGCTGTCATGTAAAATGTCTTGGGGCTCTCCATGTCCATCAGACACATTTACCCTAAAAGATCCAATGGTGCCACATTTACCCTTTTAAGGGAGGATAAATTGAATTATTAAATATGCCTTAAAGAGTGGTGGTGAGGGATAGATTTCATTTTTTAGTCATTATATCATGGCCCTTATTCAGTATTTCTAGGCTCTCTTGCAGAGAGCAGGGTTTATAAATGTTCACTTGGAATTTGACTAGCAGAACAGGAACCCACTGGCTCAAAGACCATCCCACCCAGACTGCAGTGGTTGCTGGAAAGGTAGTCTAAGTTTTGCTTCTGCACGTGAAACACATGGATTCTTAGTCTTGCTCCTATTTTGTGAATGGCCTGCGGCTGCAATGTCTCCTCCCGTGCTTCTGTTCACCTCCTGCCTAGAAGCTCAGTGAAGACTTTTCCTTCTTCATAAGGGAGTTCCCAAAGCCATGCCATATTAGACTCTATGCTCTGGTATTGATCATTCCGGATTTAGTACTCTGCTGCCTGGAAAATATGAGCTGTGTGTAGTGTGAAGTGTTGTTACAATCGGAGTCTTGGTCTGCAAGGTAATGTCGAGATGTACAAAGTGTAGCTTGAAATACTGGTATGAGGGAGTTGGCAGAGAAGGGTGGGAAGAGGGGAGAAGAGTCTGTGGAAATACCCTCAGGAAAAAGTCCCTACAGTCGAATCTTCCAGTTGTCTGAACAAGTTCTTCCTGGCAGACTGCATTAGTGGCAAGAGCCCCAGACCATTGTCATTACCCTCTTCCTACCTCAGTGGCAGGGAGGTTTTGGTTCTGGGTATCTATCATGTGCCTAGTGTTGAGAGAGAATCCGAGTGGAGTGGAAAACATTGCACCAGGGAAGAAGAATCAGAAGATCTGTGCTGAGCTCCTTCTCTTCTGCTCATGAGCTGTGACTTTGGTACTAGGCTTAAACTCCCAGAAAGTCAGTTTTCTCCTTTGCCAAATAATAATTGTGTACCTCCTCCCCAGAAGGTTTCTTAAATGAACTTTTAAGGGATGTTTTCTGGGAAAATATTTCAAAACTGTGAATTGTATAGAGCAGAACATGTGCTTAATTTTCTCTAGCCCCCTGCCCCCCCCCCCACATGATTTTCTTAAAGGAGAAACGTGTTATTTCCTTTCCTCATCCTTCGACTGCCTCTATACTACTGACTTCTTCCAGGGCAGATGGCTGTGGACGAGCATTTGTTACCCCACCTGAGTAAGCATGGTTTCCTCGTCTGTAAATTGGGAACAATAATACCTACCACCCAGGGTTATAGTGAGGATGAAACAGAACGATTTCTGTCCACATGGAACGCTGTGGGAGCTCGCTGAGCATTGGTTTCCACACCCCTTCCCTCTCAACCCCCCAGGCCTCTACTCCAGTGAAATAAAATCCTTCTTGTATAACGCAGGAAGCCCCAGGAACACATTCCTGCAAACCATGGAAGAAAGAAATACTTCCCTGTGTCCTCTCGGAGAGAGAAGGGCTTTGGCTGGGCTGATGTCATAGCTGTGCTCCTGGCTGCCTTTTGGTCAAAAGAAATTTCAGTGTGCTGAAAAATCGCCAAGGAAGCCTTGTTCCCCTGCATGGGAAAGAAGCCATTTTTTGTCCATCCTCCAAGTCCTCCCTGCACAGATTACTGTCAAAGCCGAGCACTTTATTTATAAAAATGCCAACATACCCTGATTATTTGGCGAATTACCATGCTGCTGTCAGTGAGGAAACAGCACATAGAGAATAAAAACAATCTCCATTTTTATCATGCCTGTCACAGCTGGGAGGCCATGGAACAAGGGTGTATTGTTTGAAGGAAGGGCTGCAGAGGCAACGCTCAGGTCCTTTGGTGGCCTCCTGGGCAGAGGGTCTGTGGTCATAGTTGGTAAACAGTTATATGTTCTTTTACTGAAAGACATCAATCTTGCCACAAATTAATTTTCAGATTCAATGTTGAGATCTTGACGTACTATTTCTTTTAGATCAGCTTTTCCTGGTCTGTCTGTCTCTCCTCTAATGCATAGGCCCTCTCAAATGTTTTTGTGCTTTCATGATACAGAAAGATTCAATGGCTGTGTGACAAAAGGCAGTCCAACATTCACTGCTAGATTTCCAGTGATTTCAAATTTCACTTCCAAATGAAGCCTCCAGAAGGGAAACACAAGCAGTATTGGGGGACGAGGGGGTAGAGGGGATGACTCTCTACTGAAGAGTGGTTTCTGAACTCCTCAAGTCAGTTATTTCTGAAGTCAAGATGGATGCAAGGGACGGCAGCTCCTCCTGGATTTGTTGTGAGTGTGTGTGAATGCATGTGATGACTGTGAACATCCTGGGTCTAACACGTTGGCCCTGGAGGACCATTTCTTTCATCCTAAAACAGGCTCCATCTCCCTTTGATAGCCACTTATTGGCATTTGTCATTTTTAAAACATTTTTTTCTAAGATGGTGAAACATTCTTCTGGAGAGGATTAACCATATGATGCTTCACTTCTCATGGAGGGAACTTTATTAAGCTGTTCAGTTGATTCCACCCTGGTGGGCTGTGGTCAGGCTTGAGAGAAGGAGCATCAAGTGATTTTTCATGAAGAAGCTCCTATACCCAGAGCTTGTTGAGAGATTAGTGGAGTAAGCCACCAGGGGACCACATGGAAGTGGGAAACAAAGCAGTATGCAAAAGACAAAGCCCTAGATCCGCCTTGTGGATATGAGATAAGATTGGGTATTAGCCTTTGTGCCTAATCTCCACTCCTGTCAGATAGGTATTATCTTTATACCTCTAGTGGCCAGTTTCATCACATCTCAGTAGAAGTGGAGAAGAAAAACACTTGGGTCCAGATAACCTAGTAGAGTTAGAAATACTCTCAGCATCACCTAAGAAAAGCACACAATAGGTCCATCCAGTCATCCTGCACACTCAAATCGTCATGTCACATTGCTAAAGTCAGGTGTCTTCTTATAGCTCAGAAATAAATGACTGAGCTGACAGGGGGCGCCACATACAGAGAGATGGATATTAGTTTGTAAGATCGTGTAAACAAAGTTGAAACTATTTGAAGAAACTGCCTGGCCCTCAATAATCCCAGCTCTGGAAGGGACAGCTTTGGAAATTGGAAAAAAATCTTCAGTGACTCCCTGTTTCCTTCCAAAAGAACTCTAATTCATTAGTTTGCTACTGAATTAAGATAGCAACCATTAGGAGTGTGTTTCCTCTTTCTTTCCAATTATATCTCTTCTACTGTCTCTTCCTTGAGCCCCGCACTCAACTCTTCGTTGCGCCCTGCTTGAAGTGTTCCCCAAGCCTTCCCTTGACCACCCTCCAACAAACCATACAAGGACCCATTCCACTTCCCTGAAGAGTCATTTCCCTTCTCTACAAGGCTTTGCTTGCCTGCCTTCTCTTCTGTGACATTATTTCCTGATCAGACTGAACCGGTTAAACAGAAGTAATCTGTTCTTTTGTATTCTAACAGTACTCTGTTTACCCAATTTAGCATTTCATGATTTAATTTTAATTTAGCTGTTTATGATTTTTTTTACTTCTTTTCACGCTTTACTTCTTGAGCATAGAACCCATACACTGTATATCCCACCAGTGTCTTAGGTATAAAGGGGCTCAGCGAATGTCTACGAACGTTAGCATGTCCACAGATTTCTCATCAAATTATTTGTTGAGTTGTTTATTAAATTAGTAAAAATATTTACATATGTGTTTATATTCCATATTCTATCTTTATATATATGATTATATGTTATCTATAGATTACCTATAGAACATCTGTATGTTGTATAGATTATATAGATTTTATATACATAATTTCTGATTTCAGATTGCTCATCAAATTACTTGTTGAGGTTAGTTATCAAATTAGTAAAGATATGTTTTTATTTTTTATTAAAATAATAAAGATACTTAAATAATTGTATTCTATATATAGAATATGTACAGAGAAATATATGTAGAATATAAAATATATATATTCTTTATATATAAAATATATATATTCTTTATATTATATAATAGAGAGGAATATGTGGCTCAGAGGGGTCAAAATAACTTACTAGGAAAGGACCTGCACTTGTAAGGGTCATCGCCTTGCCATTGACAGCAGCTCTGTGCAACCAGGCTGGTGTGCTTTAGCCAGTATAGCCGTGCCAGCATAGGAAGGTGATCAGTCTCATGCAGTTGGTGCTGAACCCGTTTATGCCTGAGCCATTGTCGGGATGTACAGTCTATGGGTTCTAGTCTCTCTCTCTGTACATCTATATATCTGTATAGCTGTCCCTCTCTAAATATATATCTAATCTAGCATAGAACCTGGAAAGCAATATGCACCCACTGAAGGGCAGGTTCAGTCAGAATTTCAGAGTCATTTTTATTCTGTTTTTTTATTCTGTTGTCTCCTTGTGAAAGCAAAGCAAAACAAAGTCAAAGCAAACAACTTCCTTCGATGTTCAGAATTTCAAAATAAATATATGGCTAATAAAAAAAAGAAAGAAAATACACTGAATTATAATATTGACTATGCTTTTCAAACTCAGTCTTTCCCCCTAGAGAAATTCTGGGACATTCTCTCAAAAGTGAATGTCACAGATTTTTCTCCTGGTTGACAATCCCATGCCCGTCCTCCCCTTGGTAATCAGTGCACTAGACTTTAAGTTCCCAAGGAACAGGGGTGCAGCTGGCTTTTGATCTGTGTCTGGCACAAGGGAAAGGGGTTAACCTTTTTATTCCTCTCTTACCCCTACCATCTATGCCTTTTCTCAGCTCTCACTGTCTCCTCTCCTCACGGATCTTGTTCCATCACCTTTCTTTCCTCCTGTATATCTTCAACATTTCCCTTTATTTTTGAGGTCGTGAGACTCTGTGGCTGGCCTGAGACAGTTCCAGTTTACTCCTATTGTCCAAGCATAATTATTAATAGCATCCACTTTCACTTTCAAAAATGTCTGGCTTGGGTGATAAATTATATAGTCTTCCTATTTATATCTGACCTTGACCTTCAGCCATGCAAATGCTCCAACTCTCCCGTCCTAAAGATATTCAATAGACACACATTCCCAAACCCGCACCTCCCATAACTCTCCATCCTTCCCGTCACAGCCATACTTCTTGAAAGTATTGTTCAGATCCATTTTCTCTATTTCCTTCCCTACCATTATTCCTCTAGACAACCAGTCTTCTGAAACTGCTCTGGTGAAGTGACCTCCTAGTTGCTAAATCCTTCGGACATGTAAAAGATTTTGGTTAGGTGATTTACAAGCTCCTTCTCCTACCCTAATAAGATGTTATACTTTCGAATGGTTTCCTCCTTCTCTTAACCAAGATAGTTAACTTGCTGGGGTTTATCATCCCTGTGCCCATCGTCATGTAAGACTTGCTGTCTCTCTTATTCCACACGAAACTCTCTGAGGTCGGTATCATTTTTCCACTTTACATACAGGGCAAGTGGGAAATTGAATAACTCTCCTACTTTCTCGTAGCTAGTAAATGATGGAGCTGAGATCCTAATTTCCAAAATGGATACTGTTATGTTTCCGCTATACTATTCTACTTCTTTTCTTCTCAACCAAATGTTAGTATCTGTGTACATGTGACCAGTCTACTGCAGGTACCAAAGACTGGTGAGCTGATATTTTTTTAAAATGCAGATTCTGAAAATTAGACACACTAAGGATTAGGCATTGTCCTGTGCAGTATACCTGGGAGTGCTGACAGTTACGGATGTTTAAGCCAGGGATAAGGGAAGTGGCTGTTGCTATATAAGCGGTGAGTTTCTGGATTTCAGTAAAATAAACCAGGATTTTGTTTCTTGAAGTAATTATACTCTGGAGAGAGGAAAGAAAGATGGAGACAATTATGAGTGACCTTGCATCTCTGAGCCGTTGAGAACTTCTGGATCAGTGGCTGATGTTTTCATAGCCTTTCAAGTGAAACCTTTCAGTGAAGTCTCAAGCCACAGACCACCAGTTGACAAAGGGAATTCTTTTTCCAGGATTAACCTTAATTTGAGTGTCATATAATGATTGTCATATTAAGAAAAAGAAAGTCTCCAACCGCGTTTTTCTAATGCTGTTTAACCTCTCTGAAAACTTTTGAGTCTTGAAATTTTTTAGTATCATCCTTTTTTTCCCCGTAGGTACTGTCTTTTGAGTATTATCATTCCACTGACTTCTTTAATGCAAGAGTTGGCAGGGTGTTTCTATCAAGCAAATAAAAATTTTCTAACAGCTTAAGTCAGTAATGTTACTGATATTACTCAAGCTCTCATCCCTGGGCCTTATTGCTCTGAGGACCATCGTTAAGTAAAGAGAACTATTTAATATCAAAGAGAAAGCCCCCCCCCCCAGCACACCTTTCTTTTGATCTAGAGATAAACAAGCCTTTTGTAAGGTCCTGACACTGGGAAAAAGTTAACTCAATTTCTGTAGCTCTAGGATTACTCTCTTTTAGATCTAATTTATTAAATATTGCAATGGCCAATGTCATGAGAGTTCTAAGGTAGATATAAGTGAGGAATAAAGGGCAGAGTCTTTGGGTTTTCTTTTTTTTTGACTGCTGAAACATGTCTAATTAAAGTTATATTCCTTCTAAGTGTAAACTGTCTGGCATGTGTGAATGCATATGAATCCTGTCTGTGTGACATTTGCATCCCATGCCTCATTTCCTAGAGCCATTTTATTTGGTAAATAAAATTACCAAATTTTGTGGATGTGATTGTGTCAGCCACAAATGCATTTCGCTCATGACATCAAAAGATTTTTAGCTCGTTGAGGCATCCTAAGAAACTTAAAAAAAGTTTATAGTCCGTGTTTTTGGCAGGTAGTTTGTGCATATTGTCTCTCTGTGTCGGGCCACCACCTTTTTGCAAGATGTGAGCCGTGGATTAGCTCTGCTGTGTTGTTTTTGAGCTGTATATTTACTTAGCAACTTCATTCTCTGAGTAGTTGTTGAAAGAACAGAAGTTTGTAAATTATACAACACTAAACAGTGGATGCCATCCATGGCTTTTAGCCCAGACCCTGTCAAATAGTTTTCTATTTCCTGGTCAGGCCTTAAAAATTGCTATGAATTAGAGAAGCATTAGCATTTCTCAATGTAAACATATTGTTCGTTAATTAGTTTCTAAGACTCTAATTATGAAAGCACTTGTTGAGTATGCTGGGAAAATAATTATTGACCAAGGGACAAACTACTTTAGTCTTAAGCATTTGGGTTCTTGTTTAACCATAGTAAGGCTTAACCATATTAAGGCCATTTATGATGTTATGGGGCTATGACTAGTGATGGAGTACGTCCATACCAGAAATTACAAATTTCTTTCAGCCCTGTGCTCTTTATCATCTGTTGCTAATCGCTGCCAGGAGCACTGTGATGTGAAGGATTCTGAAGCTCTCTTCTGAATCATTGAGAATGTATAGAGATCAGATAATAATGGTTACTGTTGACACTGAAGAGATACATGGTAGTGTATGGCCATGAATTTGTTATGCCTGGTACGTACACACCCTGAAAATTTTGTCTAAAGACCTAATGTACAAAGACATACGAGGATCTTAGCTTTTTGATACCTTTTTTTCTAGCCATTAGTAAGATTGCTGATTCCCTTTTCATCCTCCCTCAGAAGGAGACAGAACATCTCCAGAAAGGGTTTCTGTCTCTGTACTTTGGTTCCCAACTTGCGAGCACAACTGTGTTTTGAAAAGAATAAACAGATATGTCCAAATGAAGTGTCAAAATTGCAGAACAGGACAGCATGAGTCTTGGATGAGTGTCTGGGTCCCATCTGCTTCACATTCAGGTCCTTGGGGTCAGGGAGCACAGGGCTAATCCTGGCGGCTCCTCATGTCTCCCATTTCAGTTTTCCCCTGGCCTTGGCTTGAGAAGGATGGGAAATGTGGCAAAGCCTTGTCAGCTGGCTCAGAATCTACCCTGGTCTGCGTATCCTGATTGCAGAAGCAACATGGGCAAGAGGAGATGAGACATGGTGGGTAAGAGCATGGTTGGGTCTGAATCTGAGGCCCAGCAATCGCACTCAATGTGTGTTTTGTTAAGTTTCTTAAGCTTTCAGTTTCCCTTTTGTAAAATGAGGGTAATATTAGTTGTGAGGAATTGTTGGCTGAATAACTGTAAAGTGCTCTGCACAGTGTTGATCACATGTTAAGTACTCAATAAATATAACCTTGTTGTTATTATTAATAAATAGCTATCAATATTTAGAGGGATAAAGAGTTACTATAAATATTCGAGAATTCTCCAGCCTTTTCCTAGAATTGCTGGACTCCTGTAAGTGCTTTGTAAGCAATTTCTTTAATATCCCCTCCCTGTAACCTTCTCTTTGTCTTTTCCTGTCTGTCTGCCATTAATGCTTTTTCCTTTCTCCCTCTTTCCTCTTCCCTATTTCCCTCTCTGCTTCTGTCTCTTTCCTTCCTTTTCCTTCCCCTTTTCTTTTTTCCCTCCCATCCCTCATTTCCTTCTTCGGTGTCTTTCTGCTCTTTCTCCATTCTCTTCTCATTTCTTCTTGCACTTTCCTATCTAAAGGCAGTTCAGAGAATTACTAAGAGATTGAGAAGTGAATGTAAAAAATAAATTGGAAAGCAGTAAATTTAAGTTATTAAATAGTAATTTTAACTGATTACATTGATAGTGTTATATTAAGAAAGGAGCAAGGACGGAGGCATAACCTGTGAACTGTACATGCTATATAATATTCCCTTAGCACATTCCACCTCTAGAGACAAATGATTATGGACGAACTCATGGTTGAGAGTTCATTCATTCTATAAACAAGTGCTAAGTAGGTGCCAGTCACCGTGCACCAGTTTGTGGGGGAGGATTTTTACTGTGCAAAGTGGTCAGTGCATGCTTGGCCCGCTTTAGGAGGTGATCAATAAATAGTTGTGGAATGAATGGCCAGAGCAGAGAAGTGACCCAGTGGGGAAAGAGGGTATTCTAGAAAACTGTAGCTAATTGTATATGGTAGATCACAAGGAATAAAAAGTCAGAAATAAGATGGGACTGAGACATAAAGAACCTTATATTTGAATTTTATGTTAAGTTGGGATGCTGTAGCAGATAGAACCCAAAGTCTGTGGCTTGCTGTAGTGAAATTCCATAGACTGGGTGGCTTTTAAACAGCAGAAATTTATTTCTCATCGTTCTGGAGGCTGGAAGTTAAAGATCAAGGCACTGGCAGATACGGTGTCTGCTTCCTGGTCCATAGATAGCCATCTTTTCTCCTTGTCCTCACCTGGGGGGAGGGTCAAGGAAGGTCTCTGGGGCCTTGAGAGCATTAAATCTATTTATGAGGGCTCTATCCTCATGACCTAATCACCTTCCAAAGGCCACACTTCCTAATACCATCACATTGGAGATTAGGTTTTAACATACGAATTTTGGAGGAACACATTCAGTCCACAGCAACTGTTTTATATCTTTTTCTGTTCCGTTTAACTCCCATACCTCCTCTCTTTTTCACCATCAGCCAGTAACCATATTAGTTATTTCACTGAGAAACCAGACTAGGATGAGAATACCTCATGCCACATCTCTAAATTGAAGAAGCCTTCTGAATCTGTCCTCTCTCATTCTGCCTTCTCCTCTGTCACTGTGCTCCTGATGTCCTTGCTGCAGTCCAAGATGAACTCTTTCCCTTATGCACTGGATCCCATCCTCTCTCACTGACCTACAGACACACTCAGGCTATTCTCCCCCTCTCTCAGCAGCATCACCAGATTTTCTCTCCAGCTTGATCATTTTTGTCAATGTATAAATACACTATACATCTTCCATCTTCAGGAACAAACCTCTCTTGACTCCACTTACCATTCCAGTTATTCCATTATTTCTGTTTCTCCTTAGAGCAAATTGCTATGATCTATAGTTTCCCTTTCTCTCTCATATCTCATGTCACCAAAGAGATTCTCTTCATAAGGCCATCAGTGACCTCCATGTTGCCAAATCCAATGGTCAATTCCCAGGCCTTATTTTATTCAATTTACTTTTAGAATTTGACTCTGTTAATCATTTCCTCTTTTAAAAAAACAACAACTTAGGCACTTGAATTCCTACAAACCATTCAATCCTACTTCTTTTCTTACTATGCTGGTTGACTGTAAGACCCTAAAGCTCTTTTGCTGGTTCTTTCTCCTCCTCTTTTTACCCTTTAAGTGCCGGAGCACTGAGAGGCTCAGTACTTGGAGCTCTTCTCAGTGATCTCTTCCACTGTCATAGCTTCAAATAGCAGCCCTTCACGATGACTCCCAAATGTATAGGTCTGTCCCAGACCTCTTCCTTTAACTCCAGCCTTGGAGACCCAACTTCCAATTGACATATCCATGTGGATGTCTGATAGGCATCTCACTATGAACAGATAGTTCAAAAACTGAACTCTTCGTTTTTTTCCTCCCTCCCAAAATCTGCTTCTTCTGCACTCTTCTCCATTCTATCAGTTGCTCCGATCAAAAAACGTAGAATCATCCTTGCCTCTCTTTATTCTCTTACACCTTTATCTAGTTAATTCTTACATCACATCAGTTCACTTATTCAAAATACATCTAGAAGCCATTTGCTTCTTGCCACTTCTACCACCCTGGGTTGAGTCACCACCATTTCTGGCCTGACAAAGGTAACATATACCTAACTGGTCTCCTTGCCCCTTCCTTGTTGCACTATAATCTGTTTTCCATATTGCAGCCAAGGTGACTGATTAAAAACCTAAGTCAGTTCACTCCTCTGCTCAGAACTCTCCAGTGGCTTCTCAATTCTCTTGGGGTAAAATGCAGAGTTGCTACAACACTCACAAGACCCTGGAGGCCCCACGTGGTGTGTCCCAGCTCGCCTTTGACCTCACCTCTTTCCACCCCCTCCTCCGTCAGCCTCCAATCAGCTACGGTGGGCATCTTCCTTCTCAAACATTCCATATAGTTCCTACCTCGAGGTTTTTGAGTTTATTATTTTTTAAGTGAAAATTTCATCTTAAACTGTGGAGTGCAGTTTTCCTGAATCACAAACTCTTCCCCTTCCCCCTTTTTTTGGGGGGGCACCTGTAGAACTCATGGAAAAGGTCATAAGTTTGACTTTCAGTAAAGAATTTCTTAGAGGACATGACTCTCCATATCTGTCCAGTTCCCATTTTCAATTTAGGGAAATATAATTTGTGAAAAACAAAAGTACCAAAAAAAAAGTAAAATGTAAAAGAAACACTTTTTCCTTTAAGACTTTTGACTTGATCAAAAAGACCAGGAACCAGATGAAGCCATTTCCTGTATTATGTAAACTGTGTCTCAAGAAGAAATATGTTTGCACTGTACAGGAAAGCATGGCATTGTCTCTAGTGCCATTTGACATTTCTTGCACTATGAAGCAATTGATATGTGTACTCATGGTAATCATTTGGGGAAGTGTTTTTGATTTTGCTTAGATAGGTATAGTATTCAAATTTTAAGACAGTTATTCAAAGTTGGGATATTTTCAGCTATTTGTTTATTTTGAGAGAAAGCTCCATTTAAAGAAAGTCTAATGGTGGTTGGATATTTTGAACTGTCCATGGTTTTTGTATTAACTTACTAAGCTTTTCCCTTATTGTGTTGTAATATAAACCTTATTATTCATTTTCCTGACAAATATTTTTTCTTTCCTAATGCGAAGCTGGAAATTCACTTTTACTAAGTAACATAACTAGAGGTACTGACTGTCCAGTGCACAAAGCTCTCTAATGTGTGTGTCTAGGCGTGTGATACTGTGACTTTTTTTTTCACAGTCATTGTGACGAATAACTTTAGAACACGGTATGACTGCCACTGCTGTGGCACGTGACAAATAGTGGCATGGTTGGCAAGAAATGTAGCATCTGGTTTTCCATGGCCTTTATGTTTGGATATTACTGTATTTTTTAATCAGGTATCTCCCCTTAGAATATAATTTATCATTCACTTGGAAATTTTGTTGTGTCTACTGCATACAACACCCTGGGATAGAATCTGTGGGTCATACAAAGAAGCATAGTCTTGGATGCAACTCTCAAGCAGTCTAAAATCCTTTTAGGAAAACAAACTTTGAGAACAAGAATATAACTATGTGTGTGAAGAAAAGAGTATCTTAAGAGTAGAAAAGAGAACAAGTCATGTCGTGTGCACAGCACACGTGCACCACACACACGCTTGCGTGCATGTCATGAATAACGAACGCTGAGGAGATTGTAGATCAGGCAGTTATTAACTGGTTGTAGAAAAGGCATTGAAGCAAACACCTAAGAACTGAGTAATTAGAATGCATGTTTCCAAACAGTGACAACAACAGACAAACTCACCCCCCCCAAACAAAATAAACACGAAAATCCTTGTTAAGAAATTCTCTAGGAAATCACTAAATGACATCATAAGACCTTCCAGAATTAATGGAACTTTCCCAAATGTCGATGACAATTTTGAGTTTAATCTGTTTGATGATACAACTTGCTATAAAACTATTAGGTTGAGATACATGGAATTGCCATTTTGTGAGCCATAGAGGGTTGAGTATCAACAGTTTCTTATGATTAACACAGTAAAAGTGACTCAAGGGTGCTTTTCCTTTGTGCAGATAGTGCCTAACACATGGCTTAGCACGTAGTAGGTGTACAGTCAGTGTTTATGGAATGTATGTTGAATGTGTGTTAATATGTGACATGTGCCAAAAAATACGGATGTTTTTCTAAAACATACATCAATGTCTTCAATCTCATAAAGATCTCTGTTACTAAGAAATTAATTGCAGAATTGCTCAGGTGAATCTTGGGAGTGGTTTGGTTATTTTTAATAGTTACAGAGTACTAGAGGTATTGTTAGTTTTCCTAAGGAATGTAAAAAGGGAAAGGGGTTTGAGGCCCTTGGCTGTTCCGTGTTTGGAAAGGCCTCTTCTCCTGCCTCTGATGTGTAGTGTTCTGGAGTGTTTGGTTTTCCCTTATGGCGATCATGTCTCCTTCTACGGCTCTTCATAGCATCACATAGTACGACGGGGCTATAGAGATCCTCAAGTTCACATCCTCACTTTGCAGGTGAGGGAGCTGAGGCTCAGGGCAGCTAAATGACTTGTTCCTAATACAGGTCATGTTCTAGCACATAGGAAGCAAGACTCAAGTTCTAGACTCTCAGGTTGGTACTCATTCTTTGCATCATGATGATCCAACAGAAATTCAAGACAGTGACCCCAAATTGTGGTATCAGTGGTTATTTGTGTCTAGGGGAAGATTTGAGGCAGATATCCAAACAGGTTCGATTCTAGTATTTGTCATGAAAAGCCCTAAGAAATAATAAAGCATGTATTTCTTTTGCACTTTTTATCTTAACAGCTTTCTGTTCCTTTATATATGTAACTGTCATTGATTTCCAGATAAAGTTAATTCTTGAAAGATAAAGCTGGAAAAGAAATGAGAGTGTGATTATATCAGTAGTTTATGCCTCATTGTGAATATTATTTAATATGTTTTGAATGTTTCATCAAATTTTCTGATATTTTTGAGAAAGCTAAAAATATACATGCATACATATTTTTATGTTGAATTCCAAGATTGCTTTAACATTTTTATAATTTAAACTTGTATATGTCATCCAGGCCATTTAGCATTCCATCAAAAGAATGTGCTGCTGCCTTGCTAAAGATACAGTTAGGAAGAATTCCTTTTATATTATTATTATATATGTATTTTTTTAGGTCTTGCATGTTTGCAGAGTACAGTTTTAGGGGAATTCCTTTGGTAGTCTTCATCAAGTGTCAGCAAAAAATATTATTCTTGGCTTCTGTCCTGATTAACCCAGACATTTTAATGTGTGTTATGATGGGTTGTTTGATGGATAGTCACCTGTACCCTGTGATCAACTAAAACTTGGCCACTTGAGTTAAACCTTCGTAACTGAATGTCATAATTTCCCATCTTTTGTTTGATTAATACTTCCTTTTGAGATCTGAAAGGGAAATGTCTGGAGTGTCCTTCGATGTACAGCCACACTCAGGATGAGAAGGAAGACGTGTCTTTTATGGTTAGAGAATTCAAAAAGTTGGTCATAACAAGCCCATTCAGGACAAAGCATTAGGCACCTCCCTTTTTTTAAAAGGAAAGAAGAAATAAACACTTCACTCACACTTAAAAGTGTTTTTTCCTAAAATTTTTATTGATTTGATGTCTTTATTTAGGTTAAAAAAGTAATAGCATGTGCAAGAATATAAGTAAAAGAAAATTCTTAAGCAACAAATGACAAAGACCTTTAGTTACAATGCATGAAATTGTATGTGGTAGCTTTAGAGTTATAAATAGATTGTTGTAACATGTCATGTGAAAATATGTAATTCTTATGTGCCCTTTAGTTTTGAAGAATAGATACAGTATTTGTTATGGCTGGAGCAGCCTTTGTGTACAAAACTGTGACATTCTTCAACATGTAGAATTTTTAAAAAATTCTACCTCTTCACTTTTTTGGAGGAGCAAAGAGTTCCTTTTATATCTCAGTTTGTGTAATGTGTTTCACAGATCTATAAATGCAAATATTCAGGAAATGTTTAATTCAAGTCTCAGTGTTGACACAGATAGAAAGGATTAATTAATTCACTTCATTTAATATTCATTGAGTCTCTAAGATGGAGCCCCTCTTCTAAGTGACTAGGTATCCCAGCTGCAGAAAGGTAAAACACACAGACCAGAACTTGCTCTTCTGGAGCCAATCAGCTAGTGAAAAGACAGAGTCAGGGAATGAATGAATCAATTGACATACTTAGAACTTGTGATCAGTTTGCTAAATAAGCTAGAGAAGAGAATCTAACTCCCCAAGAAATGACATTTAAGGAGAGACCAGGCAAGTATAGAGGAAAGGGGAAGAGTGGTCTAGCTAAGGTAGATAGTATGGGTAAACACCTGAGGCAGGAAAGATTTTGGTTAATTCATGAAACCAAAGAAGGTCAGAGAGTCCAGCGCAGTGAGGGAGGAGGAGCATGGGGTGAGAATGGAGAGTGGCAGGGTCTGCTGTCCTTGGGCTCAGTAGCCAGAGCGACCTGTTTGCATCTTACTAAAATTGCAATGGGGCATAAGAACCTAGGAGCAACGGTTATCTGTGGGTGTGGGAGGGGACGAGGTCAGTGGGAGACAAGGCAGAGAGGCTTTACGTTGTTTATTTTTTTAAGCTCTTTATTTATTTAGAAGTATTTGAATGTGGTACTTATTAATTGTTAAACATTTAAAACATTCTAATGGGAAGACTTATACAGTCTTAAGTAAGGATGTATTGACATGATTCTGACTTTAAAGAATTAATTTGGCATCTGTGTGAACAGATGGGATGCAGCAGGGTTAGGAGTGAATGACTGTAGCATATTCTAGGGAAGTGAGGATCATGCTGGGACTAGAGAGAAGACTGGAGAGAAGAGGGGTGTAGGATTTATTTGTGAGGGAGAAAGAAAAGCTAAGAATTATGGATAAGGTGTTAAGAGTAAAGGAGGGGGAGAGAAACTAAAGTATTGTTTGTCCAATGGAGCCATGTCCCACGAAATAGAACTCAGGGAGAGAAACCAGTTTGGGGAGGGGAAATGAGAAACTTTGTTTTCTATTTGGTACGCTGGGTGTGTCTGTAACACCCTGAAGAGGAGCTGTGGAGCGGGGCAGTTGGATATGTAAGTCTGCACTGAAGGGAGAGGTCTGGGTTGGAGATGTCATCAATTTACACATGCTATTCAAAGCTTCCATAGTATGCGGGACCCTGCAGAGCAAGAGGGGGGGGGTGACAAAGGACTGAACCCTAGGTCTTGCCCACCTTGGGGGCTGGAATAGTAGGAAAAATCCTTAAGGAAGACGGACATGTATAGATAAAACAAGAGGAGGACAGTGAACTGTCTCTGAAATGTTTGAAGAAGGGCAACAATCCAGAAGCCTCTAGTTCTTGTCTGGCTTCTACCACTTCTTATTTCCATTTTGGATAAGTCATCTAATTTCTTGGGATATTTCATTTTTCATCTGTGAAATTTGTCTTGTCTGTCACACAGGCTTGAGATATTCAGTGTTAAGGAGATTGAATGAATATATTTTATTAATCTATACCTATGGTACATATTAAAATCTATTATAATTATTATATCATATTCTGTAAGTATATGAAGACAGATGATAACATGAATCTCTTTATCTTGATAATGCTTCACTTAAAAAACACTTGTGCATTAGTGGCATAAAAAGTTTAAATCAGAATTAGGTTACCAAGTAATACTGAATTAATATAGTTGCTTGGAAGGAACGAGGAGTAGCAATTTAACTAGATATATTTGCAAAGAAAAATCATTTTCTGAACTGAACTGGCGTATATTGTTGAAACCGAAATACATTCTAAATTATCTTTGTTAGCAACTAGTGTGCCTAGTTAGAGATTCATCCCCAATAATCGTGGTTATTATAGGGTTAAAATGCTGAGTTAAAGTCAGTCATTGGGAAGGAAAAAAAGAAAAAAAAACACAACCTTTACACACTTTGTTAAAACAAGAACAAAGAGCCCATGGAAAGCACCAGGTGTGACATGGAAAAGATAAGGAACAAACTCTTCTGTGTACATATCACTCTAAGATTATTTAATGACTCAAAAGATGACCTCCACTGAAAGGTGTGGCATGAAAGTGAGCATGGAACAGAACACTAATCATATATTTCAGCAACTCTGATTTCCAGTGGGCTGGGCCTTGGCGCTGACACTCACTGCGTCCATTGTGAGACAGGTTTATTTCTTGCATAAGTTTACCATTATTCTGGAAGCCCCGGTTACTGGCAGGCACCCTCTGCCTGCCGTCCTCCATGCTTTGTTTCTTTCTTTCTCCTCCGCCCCCCCCTCCACTGTGGAACTCAGATATCTGGTCTCAGACTCCTTGTTCTGAAGTGCTTTGGGTTTTCTTGTGTTGCGATTTGTTTTTCTAGCCCCCTCAATTAGGTAATCATTTATTAGTCCTTGCCTTGTAATTGAGATGCAAGTTATAATTCCCCTTGGCTTTCGAGATGACTTGTTGCACCTACCTTTTCCACCTCCTTATATCACAAGATTAAAGCATTAAGTGAGCTCAAGTAATGTAATAAAATCTGGAATTAATTAACGGCACTGAAGATGATTATATTATGAATTAAGTAACTCCTTTTTAGAGCACACTGTAACTACCACAATAAATAAACGTATAAAATGCGGTTTTCGGGGGGTTTAATTTTCAAAAGAGCCTGTACTAATTCTATTAATATTTATTGAGTCCTGTAGGCACCTATTGTATCTAACCTCATTCATTCTGATTAGAAATGTCTTTCCTTTCACAGTAATGCAAACTTACCAGTGACAGAGTAAAGAACTCTTAACTGCGCCCCCCTCAGAGGATCTTACTGTAATCAGTGCTTATTGAGCACCAGCTGTGTACCAGGAACCTTAGCATAGTGCCTGGCTCCTAGGAAGGACTATGTACAGCTTCAGGAGAGAATTTGGCTAGGAAGAGAGAAAGAGCTGTTAACAAAAACTAAGAGAGCACTTTAAGAGCCAAGATAGAAGAAAAGTATAAATGGATAGGGGCAGGAAAAAAAAAAAAAAGACACAGAAGCTATGTTTGTAATCAGCCAAATAACTAAGGGTTTTCTTAATTATTTTATATCTTACATTGTGGTAAGCAGTGTTTTGGGGGTTATCTGAATTGTGATGTGAAATATTCGATGCTGTGGTTGCTTCAGGTGTCCTGCTCTTTGTCCTCTGTGTAGCCTAGTAATGCTTATATTTAAAGTATAAGGAAAGTACTTTGACTTCAGAGTAGCCTGATGGCTTTCATCACCATTAATTCACGTTAGATCATTTAAATTCAATTTACTTTTCATGTATTTCGTTACTTGTCTTTTGGCTCCATCCAGAAGAATATGGCTGGAAAACAGAAGCTGAGGATACATAATTTTTTTAGATGTGTTGATTGGCTGTCTTGTTCTTTTGGGAACAAAAGACAAAGTAAGTCAACACTAAAATTAATTTCTTTATATTAAGCGCCCAGCTGAACAAGGTGATGTATGGAGATGTGCGGAAATAGCGTAACATAGAAAATTCTTTTAAAACATCAAGGCTGTCATTAAATACACAACTGGATTGACCATGACAAATATTTGCTGAGCCAAATATTATGCTGTTTATTTGATTCAATTGATTCATTGGGGGGTGGGAGGACTGGAAAATTTCTCCAAAACCGATCTCTCATGTATGAAAGGTGATGAAATTGCTTCCATTGAGCAAACATGAAAGTAACCTCTAGTTACTTTGCTTTCTAGTCCCTTGGGCTTAATATTCATATTCTTTGAAAGCATCTACTTTTCATGCAGCCGTTCCTCAGAGTCCTGATGTCTCTCCCTAGGTAGCTGGCAGTGTGTAATCTCATTGTTCAGAAATTCATCACTTTCTTCATTGTTCTTTTGGCATGCAGTAGATATAGCAAATAAGAGACAGAAGTAGAACCAAAAAACAGATTAAACCAAAAAACAACCTCATATAATGAACTGGGACAGTGAAGTAAAATGGAGGAGATTGAGGACCATAAAGCTTCCAATTCATTGGATTTGTGGTATTGGAAACAGTAGATGAGTCCTTGAATATTTGAAAAAAACAAAGAGGTTAGACGAAATCAAGATGGCAAGCTCACAACTTGTGGGCTGCTTCTGGCAGGTGTTCAGAAGAGAAAAAAAAAAAGAAATTGGGTTTGAATGTCTTAGGAGGGTCCCGTGTTTTCAGTTTCACCCAGACCTCACGACTCTCTATTATCTTACATCGACTCTTCCCATTGTTACGCTACCTGTGCTGCCACCAAGGCCCTGGAGATTGCAACACCTGGTATGAACGACCTGTAATGTGTCTTCCACCTAGTGTTTCAGGGTTCTCTGGGCCAGGCACAGAGTTAGCATGCATAAGTGTATGTTGAATAAAGGAGTGAATAGTAGTGGGAAAAGGATTTAGTCAGTTTAGCCCCATATTCCATGAGTGCAATTTTCTGAAGACACAATCAGTGTGTGTCCTTATATGAAGAGGAAGGGATGGCAAGGAACTTTCTTGTCCTGTGGGAAGTGGGCGGGGGGGGGGCAGCTAGACTTTTGATTACTTGGAACTTGTTGAGAATATGGAAAATGGTTTGTTTTTTTTTTCCTATCTTTTGACTGAAGATCCAAAGACCTCCCTTACCAATACTTGTGAGTCTCCTGTTATATATACATTGGATTCAGTCTTCTATTAAACCTTTTCTTCCCCACAATCCTTATCCTTAGCCTTATCAGAACAAGGTGTTTATCAAGCTTATTGATGACATGAATTAGTCAAATAGCATTGTTTTTCAGGTGCCTTTTTTAGGTGATCGTATTCTTAAAAAGGTAGAAGATATATAAGAATATTTGAATTTGTACCACTTTTCTTAAAATAAGAAATATTAAAGATGTGAAAATAATCTGAAAGAAACCCCTTCATTGTGTTCAGGTTCTGGTTCTGTTTACAAAAAATAATAAAGGCTTTGGGGCCGGTTTAGCAGAATCTTGGTTGTTTCTGAAATACTACATTTTAAAATTTCGTATTCTTTTACAGCTTTCCATTTCCCAAAAATATTTATTTATTCTTTCAGTAAGTATTTACCAAATATCCATAGCATGATAATTATATGAATTTGCCAGATTTCTTCTTCCTTTGGTTTAACAAAAATGACAAAAGAAAAGGTTCAAGGAAACAGGATAGGGCATGTGAGACAAAGGCCACCATTTCCCAGCCACCAGGTGTTCCGGGCCCTACGGTTCCGCCTTGAGTGTCCGTGGGCAATATGGGGACTTGACTGATTCTCGTCTGTTATCTAACTCATGCTGCATTTCAAACAGGGCGTGGCGCATGGATTTCTTTCCTCCTTTTCTCTTACCTGCCTTGAAGTCACAGATGTAGCTTCTCCATGTTCAGGGCTAGCAGGTATTATTGGTGTGCCTAGTACCTGCCCAGCCCTGATCATGTTTAAAAAGGCAAAGTAGTATGACTCCCTCCATATCCTGCATCTGAGAGAGAACAGTCACAGGCGTCCCTGACATCTAGAGAGGCCTGTATCCACTAAAAGACCCGTGTCTACCGTCTTCTGGAATAACCATGTTCTTCTAAACATTAGCTTTTTAAACAAGCTGCACTGATGTCGGTTCTAAGCCCTCCCTCCTTTGTGTTGCTCCCATCCTATGATTTATACTTGAAGGAAAGTTACATAAAAGGATCTTGTGTTTGGGCTTTATAAATTTCACGGACTAGTTAGGCTACAAATGAAGGATTAGCTTGTAAGTTTTACCGTGGTCTTAGTCTTAATGATATAAATTCTGTACACGGACTCTATTTGATTAACATGAGTGAAAACTGTCATCAAAATTAGTGTATCTTTTAAATATTAGAAGCATCTTACCTCTTGGTGATTATATTATGTTGGCTTTCCTAGAGTAATGGGGAAGAATTTAATTTTGTTTAAAATATGAATAATGTTCACACCTGCAAGCCATTATTCTGCCTCCTTAAGTTTCAGGGTCTCATTCACATCATCTTACATTTCATTGCTTTGTTTGGGGATGGTGCTGAAAAAGTAAAATCATAGGACGTGCCACTATTGTTGATTCTAAGTGAAAAGCCATAGGCTATCAACACTGCTAGTGCTTATTTTCTGTATTATGATAGAAAAAATAAAAGACATATTTTCTCCCAGCTTTCCCTAGGGTGGATTGGGTGGCATCTTGCTTCATGTGATATGAATCATACATTTTTCTTCTATTCAGAGCTCCGTACTCCTGTAATCACTTTGTCAACGTTAAGAGGGAGAGGAAAATGTTTTGATTGGAGGCAAAAATTCTGTTCAGGTTGGAGGTAATCTAGTCAGACGCTCACCTTGGACAGCTGCTTCAGTTTCAGAAAATAATCACAACACTGTGTAGAATGATGAGATGTGCTATTATCTAACGGAATCATACTGATGTTTAATTAATTCCACATTAACCGACATGGCAGCATATTACACAAGAGCCATGGTCAAGGTTTGAATACTGAGCCCACAGAACATTTAAAGAAATGGAGTTAAGAAAGATTGCTTCAGGTTAATTCATTAACTAGTGACAGCACAAGAAACCCAAGTAAAAATTCATGTCTTAGTTTGGGGCCACTTATTGAGCGAGACCTTGTCAAATCATAATATAACCCAACAAGGTGTTGGAGTGGCTGTAAAAGCTAATAGAACCCGAGGCTCCAGTATAGAAGTACAGTGACCTGATTTAATGGGGGTAATGGTTAGCTCCGTTGTACTCTCCTCTGGTTAGAGCCTGTTTGGGTTATTGTCCTTGCTTTGGTACTGTTTTAGGAGAGGTATTCATGGACTGGAGAGCTTCCAGGGAAAGGACAAAGATAGCAAAAAGCGAGAAGGTCGTGTCAATGAGTTGAAAAACCTAAGGATAGTTTAAGAAACGAAGGCCTAGAAAATGAACACTAGCTTCAAAAATTTAAAAGGCTGTCATATAATTGCATGTGTAGATATATTCATTATTGCACAAGTGGGTATAGATTTAATTAAAGCTGTGAATCTAAAATTTTAAGGGAGCATAGAACTTGTTAAGAACTGGGCTAGCTCAAAAAGTCGCAAGACGGCGTAACTGTAGATATTTAAACAGATGCTGCAAGACCATTTGTCTTATAAGTAATTGTTTTATTTGAGTGATTTGTAAGAGAGAGTATCATCTGAGAGCTCCTGTTCTAAGATTCTAAGGCTTCTTCTAACTTGGCATGTAAATTTTGATTATTTGATACAGATGATAATCATTTCTTCTTATGAGAGCAGAAACTCAGTGTTTAGTGGTTTGTATTTTCTTTATCGACAGAGTCAAATCTGTAGTTATGATAGTGGACTGGACTTTTCTTGAACGAAGGTATGACTTCATGGCAATAGGCTGGCAGTCAAGAGATAATGATCTTATGGGGACATGAATCCGAAGCAGTCCGTGAAAATTTGAAAGTTTTTGTCAAAGTGCATTCATCTTAAGCAAAGCACAGACGATGGATCTCTTAACCTTTGCAAGGCTTCCTTAAGGGACTCCCAGCTCTGTTGGGCATGTGGGGGAGTGAAGTGGAAAGAAAGGTGAAATGATGTGGAAGGACTCAAGAATCAACCGTTTATTGACATTTGAAATATACATCCATTTTCATGTGACGGCTTTCTCTAGCCCATATTGAAGAAAAAGTTATGTGAGTTTTTTTTCATATGACTTTGGGGGTGGTGAGGGACTCAAGATACAAAAGAATATGTCACTATACTAATGGATTCACAATTTGAATGAAAACATGGGAGTCAGAGGTCCCATAGTGGCCAAGCGGTATGCTGGTGTATTTGAAATGGGGGTGTTAATTCAGCAAGTTCCGCAGGGAAGAGCTTCTGTGGGTGAGATTCCTGGCTCATGAAGACTTTAAGATGAGCTCTGGGCTGACTGGAGTGAACTTTACCTTTGCCTAAGGTCATGCAGCTAGGAAATGGCACAGTGGTCACATAACCCAAATCCGGAGACCTAATCTTACACTCCACACCTAGTTCTTCGCTTATTTTTATCTCAAGAACATTTCAATCCGGGTGGAATCCGGTGAGGAAGGGAAAGCAACCACAGCCTGGGTGGGGAGAGAACTCCTGAGAAGCCCCAGTGTGGGTGTGTGCTGGGTGGGAGCCTCAGCCCCGCCTCTTTGCCTCAGTTTGGGTGCAGGTTGATAGTCCGCCTGCACACTGGGAGAGCTGCTTTTTGAACCATTCCCCATCTGGCTGCAATAAACAGCCCTCCCAAGTGTGGTGTCTTGGGTCCTAATCCTCGAGTAATGGTTATAGGTGGAAAGCGTCTCTGAGGCAATTTCTGCTTAACACTAGGAGTCCTAAAACAGATCTATTTGTTAAAAATCAGCCAACAGCAATTCCCTTCAACTGTGAGTGTTTGATTCTTAAATATTCATGAAACCTGCACTGACTTCAGATTAAAGATTTCCACAAGATGAGTAAGTTTCTGGAATCTTAACATCTATGGTGGCATTTGGATTCGTTTCTAAGTTTCCCTTGTAATAGTTTAAAATCCCTTTGCAAAGCTTGTATGGCTTTCATTTACTGAAAATGAACAATGCTGAGGCTGGGCCCAAAGGACATTGAAAGCTCATTATAGTTCACTTCCTGAAACCCTGGATTTGCTTATCCTACAGGTAAAATCACTTCCCTGTGTGTACAGGGAAGTGTAGTGTTTCCTTCTCAGCACGGCTGTGATGTCTCTGAGGTGGTGTCTTTATTGAGTGTTTGTTGAATGAATACATTCCGACAGTCCCATACCCCAAGTCTTCTTGTTTTGAGTTTTGACTGAATTTGATTCTTAGAAGAGAGATGGAATCTATGTGAAATATTCTGTACTGAATATCTTTAAATCACCACAGTACCCTAGGGCCAAATTCAGTCTTTGATTTTAATTAAACACTATCATAATTAAATCAAATACTAGAATGATACAATGAGACATAACGAGAGGAACATTTTGTCTTGATTTTCATATTGATAATATTTAAAATGATGCATATTTAGGAAGTACTTTGGTATCTTCTTCCATCCCATTGCACTTTTTGTGCAGTGGTGGCATAGAAATACAGATACAATGAGGTTAGTCCACTCCTTAAATAAAAGACGTTTTTATAACACACAGATTTTTCCAAGCCGGAAACTGGTTCTTCTCCCACCCTCTGAATTGCTCAATACTAAAGAGAAAAGTATTTGTTCAGTTTTATTTCTCCCAATGCTGTATGATAATATGGCTGTAGATGGTGTATAATCAGTTTTTATGGGTGATGTTCCCACAAAAGGAGTGGTTTAGAAGTGAATGTGTTACCTTATGATATTCAGATTTCTCACTTTGTCCTATTAGACCGTCATCTTACTCTGTTTTTGTTTGTGGTTTCAAATCATAAAGAACTTATGAAAAATTTATTTTAAACATTTGAGATGATAGTAAGTCTTTCATGTTTTAAACTGAAACTCTCTTCAGGGTCTGTGTGTTGGCCATGAGGAAGAATTCCTATGACAACACAGCTGCTGAGTCACCATCTGACTTAATTTCTCTGAGATATTCTTTCCTCGTAAGCAAGTCAGTCAAACTTGCCATAGAAGTTAACATTGAGGTATCAAAAGCTGATTTTTTTTTTTAAGTATGAGTATCAACAGCAATTTGAGTCATGAAAGAGACACTTCAAGTTGAAATGTGGGGTCAGTTCCCAGCCCATCTTAGTGCTATTGCTGCCATTAAAAAAAAAAAAAAATCAGTTGTTAACAAACTAAGGCAAAACAACTTTAGATAGTCAATAGGATTTTTAATTGCAAAGATTTCCTCTGACGTGAGTGTTAATGAATGTCAAAGCAATAACATAAAAAGACATTACTAGTTTAATGATTGATAGAATAAGAAAAACACAAGGTCTTTTGTCAGATAAATGACTACAGTTTGGTGTTCCTTTACCTTAGGAATATCAAAAGTGATCTCCAGATAGGCAGTAATGGCCCAGGAGCAAAGGCAGAGAGTCATAATGTAGCCTGTTATATAATAACCAAAGCAGGAAGACTAATTAGCGTGGACTAGTATACGTATTTTCTCACTTGGCAACTTGGACAGTACTTAAGTGTTTTGGTTTGTTTGAATTCTTTGTTGAAACTTTCTATTGCTGAAGATGTTAGATAAACATATGAAATGTTATGCAACTGGTTTTGTACATATACAGTGTAAGTGTGTAACTAAAGAAAATTTAAATACTGCTCCAGACGGCTGAGAAAGCATAGCAGGTGGTGTTTGGTTTTATACAGATGATGCTATGACACAAATCCCCAAGAGGGAATGACAGTGTAACATCCAATAATCGCCAGTAATGGTCATCAATGAGTTTTGTTTTAAGCAATAGTTTAGATCCCTGGACTGTCCAATATTTGCTATGATATGCTCTTAGCATACTGAAAGAATTAATGGTGACACATACTCGAAATGATTAAAATCAATTTTGCTCCATGTGTTGTAAATATGAGAAGTACTATAGGTCAGTTTTCATGTTCGTGTCAGGAAAAATCCCTGAAGTTTCAAAAGAGCTAAATGGGTTCTTGTTAGTTGCTTTTCCTCATTCTTTTATAACTCTTATTTCATTAATTGTTTGTGAATCAAGTCAGTTTTTGCTCCTTGAAACTGACTCTAGGAAAAGCTGGTAAACAGTGCTAGGAGTTTTAAAGGAACCAGGCATGGATTTCAATTGCAAACTCTGCCAATTCAGCTAATTACTATTTACTCAGAATTTCATGGGTCCCCTGATGGTCTACAAAGAACTTGTATGGATGCAATCTTGCTGACAAATCTATGTCTGATACAAAGTAACTGTGGCTTCTTAAGGAGCAAGTTTACTGCAGCAGTTGAGGGGCCCTGGGAGTTGAATGTTCCTTCTGTGTCCTTCAGCCAGCTACCAAAAATGTTCTTTGGCATGTTCTCTCCTACTCCCACTCCCACGCCCTCTGTTCTCCATAGATCTAGGAGTGTTACAAGACACCCCCAGCAAGTCCTGTTGATTCTTTCATGCCCTGTCTGCCAACTTCACCTAAGACCATCACTATGTACGAGGGGTCAATGACTTTCAGGTCGTATAGCAAGAGAAGAGGGGCAAGGGGGCACATACCACTGGAAAGGGGGGTGATGTGGGTCTGAACAGTGAAGCAACTGAGAATGGCAGGGCTCAGGTTTCATTTTCCCCTTCACTATCCAGGTGCTTCACTTACTGGAAACCTATTCCTGAGTACTAAGGGCATTTTACCTGAACAGAGTATTGTCAAATCAGTCCAGAGCGAGGTTAGCGTGGTTGAAGGGGACAAAACCAATATATTACTGTTACATGAGAGCTGAAAGGTCTGAAAGGGAAAAATCTCACTTTCTTCCTCCACTCCTTCATGAGTGTGCTTGTGGTTGGAGTCGTACTTGTTTCTCTTCTCTTTGTGCAGTCATTTATAAAGGTCTGTGAAAGGTATTTTTGGTTTTTTGCTTTGTTTTGTTTTGGTGGAGGTGGAAAGTAGCCAGAGAATGCTCCAGGAGAATTTGCCCAGGAACTGAGTATTCATAGTGACTCTGAGAAAAAGAAATAAAACTTTCACCTATATATTTGAAGTTAAATAACACGGATGTTCAAACAGTAAATGAGAGAATTCAGCTAGTTTATTTTTGCCTTACTGCAATGTTGGTTTTAAGATTTTAAATAATAAAAATATTTTCCGTAAGTAGTATGAGATCCACACAACAAAGTAATTATTTTATGGAAACTTGACTTTCAAATACTATCACATTTCATTTTGAAAGTGACAGTACACTTTTAATGCATTTTTTTTATAATTACATTTAATCCTCTGAGACATTTCTGATACCTCTATAATTTTAGGATAGCAGATTCAGTGTAATCTTTCTGTTAAAAATGTAGGTATTTGAGATTTGGGTATGCTGCCACCAGGTGGTGGCAAATCTTTTGAGTCCTGTGATTATAATTTAAAAGTTTTTTTTAACCCTTTCAGATAAAAATAGTAAAAATATTTCTTTAAACAATAGCTTACTCAGAAGCCTTATATATAAAATAGCTAAAAGTCAGCTAAGCTACTACAGTAAAAATGAGGTAGGGATTTTGAAACCAAATGTCTGTGCCCATCTTTTCTCTGAGGGTCTCTGAGGAATCACAGGAACACAGTTTTAAAATTACCAATCTCAATTATCATATGCACATTTTATCTGGGATTGAGATTGGAAACATTTTTTAAATTACAAAAATTAACTAAGCCATTGAAACTATCATCTCCTAGAGCAGGAAGGAGAAACTGGGAAAGCACTTTTCAGAGCCAGTTGGAGAGGAATGAGGGTGTTTGTCAGTCAGGATCCATCATGGTACGGTGAGAGGAACAGGCATGGGCATGAGTAGAAATGTAAGCCCAGACTGCTGAGAGCCCTGTTCAAACAGCTCAAGCTCTATTTGGGCAAAGGTAGAACATATAGGAAATTCTGGAAGAAGGAGTGGGGCAAGGGGATGTGATTCTCCTGGGAGTCAATGATTGACTGAACTTCTTCAGATTTTGAGATTCTCCGTTGTCTAGCTGGAGCTGGGGCCCCAGACTGTCAAGCTCTGGCTTGTCTTCTTTCTGTTTTTCTAGTGCCTTCTGTCCCAGGTGACTAGAGAAGACAGCTACAGAACAAACTACATACCTGCCTGCTTACCTACGCCATGTGCTTGGTCTCCTTAAGGCTATTGCTACTGCCCCTCTCAGGCCATGTCTTGACTAATGTTTTTGCTTTGCCATTGACCTCACAATAGCTCCCTCCCACGTGATCAATACCTTAATTACATGCAATGTTTTTCTGTCTTTGGCTATATTTGCCCAGGAAACAACTCCCTGTAGAAATTGCAAACTCTCCTGGAAGCTGTTTGTCTAAAAGCATTCTTTTCTCTCAAAATATCTTTAAATCCAGAACGCAACATAACCTTTGAATAGAGAAGTAGATAAGGTAGGCATAGTAATATCCCACAATACAGGAAACCGAGACTGTGGAGGGTTAAAAGGGGGAAAAATCACTAACCAACCAAACAAAAACCCAAGAAACAGTTAATGATAATAGTTAATGATAAACTAATAAAAGATAAATCTTCCTTGACTTATGATGGGCTTATATCCTGATAAACCCATTGGCAGTTGAGTGCATTGTAAGTTGAAAATGCATTTAATTCACCTAACCTACTCAACATCACAGCCTAGCCTAGCTTACCTTAAACGTGCTCAGAACACTTTCATCAGCCTACAGTTGGGCATAATCATTTAACACAAAGCCTCTTTTGTAATTAAGCATTGAATATCTCATAGAATTCATTGATTACTGTCCTGAAAGTGAAAAACAGAATGGTCATAAGTGTATTGGTTATTTATCCTCATGATCACATGGTTGACTGGGAGCTGTGACTTGCTGCCGCCACCCAGAATCACAAGAGAGCATCGTACCACATATTGCTAGCTCGGGAAAAGATCAAAATTCAAAACTAGAAGTGTGCTTTCTACCAGATGTGTATTGCTTTTGCATCATTGTAAAGTCTAAAAATTGTAGGTTGAACCATTGTTAAGTCAGGGACTGTCTGCATATATGCCCAGATTCAGTAATGAGTTTCTAGGAGACATAATTGTCTGTGGTTGGGAAGAAGGAAGGTTCAGTAACTAAGTAAAATGGTAGGAAATGCAAGTAGTCCACAGCCCCTCAGGCCGAGGTCTCCACCTGAGGACTGCCATAGGGTTACCTCAGTGACTTTCACCTGTTAGCTGGGGCTAAGAGGGTTGATTCATGATTCGACAGATACAAACTGAGTACCTTGTCTATTCCATGCTCCGTTCTGGAGTTTAGGTAAATTCCGTGTCCTCCTGGAGTTTTTTAGTGGGAAAGAAGACAATGAACACAAAAATGAGTCAACATAAAATGCTTGGTGAGGATAGCTGCTATAAAGAGAAATGAAGATGGGGAAGAAATGAAGTTGGAGAGTAAAGAGGGGAGGGTATCATGCAGAGAGAAGGTTGATAGTCAAGACAGGGGACAGGTATAGTCTCTCTCAGAACAGACATTTGAGCAGAGACGTGGAGGCAATGACGGAGTGAGCCGTGGGAGAGATGTCAGAACAGACTACCAGGCTCAGGGAAGAACAGGAAGGGCACAGAGACCAAAGAAGGAACAGCAGTAAAAAGAACCAGTAAACAGCCTCTCCAAGGGGGAGGAAATGAGTGAGGGAAGAGTGGTGAGGGCAGAGAGGCAGGGCCTTGAAGGCCAATGGCGAAGTTGGATCGAGTGGGAAGCCAGGTCAGGGGAAGAGCTGACTGCTGTGTGGACGGAGAACGGACTGCGGGGGAAGCACGGAGGCATGGCAGTGAGGTGGGAGCCTACTCTGGGAGTCCAGGAGGATGTTAATGGTGGTTTAGACTAGCACACCCTGCTCATGCCAGGCAACTCTTCTCTCTGAATCTTTGAACACTGTTGATTCATTCCAGCTAACTCCTCCTGGGATAGGTATTTAAGGGACAAACATTAGCCGCTTGTTTAGCGGTCATATCTACTGTTGGTTATAAGATGGCCTGGTACTGAGGTCTCGTCCAAGTCACTTCACTTCTCTGAGCTTAGGTGGTCCATGTATAGTCTTTCTCAGGTCTGACATCCTCTGAGTCCTAATTTTTGTGATTGAACCTTAATGAGCTCCACCACCCAAGGTGACCACAGGAGTAATGGAAATCATTAGAATGCCCCACATGCCTCTGAATTGAATATAATTTGATCCAGATCTTTTTTCCACTCCCTGGGAGCCTGCAAACATTCTGCAATACCCAAATTCAGATCTTCAGTCTTCTGTCAGACTGATGTGGGGAACTCTGATGACAAGAATGGTCACCGGGTAGAGAAGGCCCCACAAGAAATCCCCTCCCCTCCCGTACCCTAACCTCATGTATCTTGTGGCCCTATGAGCTTCATTAGGGCCCTTCTTGATTTGTTTGTTTGCATCTTATCTTGAGTATCTGGGAGGTACCCTGGGACTTGCCTTCATCTTCTAGGATAAGCACAGAGCTCACAGTAGGATTCTGGCATCTTCTTTAGAAAACAAAAAATAAGGGGATATCAACAAACTCTAACCATGAGTTTCAAAAAGGGAAACTGAAGCAGCATTTCATCCTTCCACAGTAAACAGATGTTGCTCATCTATCAGTTCAATCTCCTTAAAACGCAAAAAACCAGATCAGTTGTTTAAGTATCTGCGGTCCAGTATAAGGGTCACATTTCAGCCCCATACACAAAAATCAGGCAATAAATTTAAAAATATGAATCTGTTGAAATAAATATCAGCTCTTGAGTTTTTGCCCGAAGTATGTGGCTCCTGCTGGCGTTAGTCACATGATCAAAATCTGCATAGTGGATACCTGGTGTTCAGGGTGACACTAATTTAAACCCAGAATCTAATGTCTGATATGAAACATGCAGAATAGCCATCTCCTCCCAAAACAACTGAAGCAAACTCTTATTGGGTCAATGTGTAAGCGCTGCTTTAAAAAAATTTCAGGAAGTTTTGTACATTTAAGACTGCAAATACAGCCCACTTTCACTATAGATGATGACTATATCAAATGGGTTAATTAACCTGCCTTTTAGTTTTCGAAATCTGGGCTTAGGTTACGAGGGAACAGATTTGCCTGGTTCTAATGTGTTCCATACCAGACATTGCCCACTTCTGAATATAAACTGATCTCCCTGTCACTGGCACAGAGGATTGAGCATTTCTGAAGCAGGCTGAGGCAGTGGAGGAGAAATTTGAGAATTTCCTGAGGAACTTGGAGGAAGGTATGAGCCAAGTTTTATGGTAATAGTATTTACTATTTAAATTAATAATTATTGTAGTCTTATATGTAATGTTCTAATTAGTCATTATATATATCTAATTCTCCCAGGACCTCAGTTATACCTGGATAGTGAGTTGGAGGTTGAGTATTATGGAGAAAACCCTGGGGAGCTGGGCTTATTCAAGTGGGGGAAATGAAGGATAAAGAGTGATTTATTGACTATTTTTAAATAATGGGTTTTTCTCATAAAGAGGATGACGTTGGACTACCGTTCACAGAAGTTTGAATAATATGAAATGAGCTTCAACTGAAGGATGCAGGATTTAGGTAAAGTACACAGAAGGATTTCCTTGTAATAAGTGGAATTCAGCATAGATGGATTTCTAGGCCACAGGGGGGGGCGTGGTAGTAGGAAGGTGGCTGGTAACTGTTGAAAATGTGAGAAAAGCACCAAAAGTAAATGAAAGCATGGAACATAAGTTATGGTTTTGTTTGTTCTGATACCTTCTACTAACTGAAAGTTTTTCATCAGGATGATAAGTGAAAACCATCACCATATCCAAGTACAGTCTGTGCTCCGTCAAAGGGGGCCCCAAATATAGAGTGATAACTGACATCACCCAACCAGAAACCCAAAACATGACTTTTGGCCATTCTCAAAGGGTGCTTCTAGTACTTATGGATCTAGAGATACTGTTTTATTCCACTTTCATGGTACAGTTTCATGTAAAAATTAAATATCGGCATCACTAAAGATTGTTGAGTCCCCCAACACCTTCAAGAGTGTATTTCTTCATTTGCATGCACAGTGTCTGAGACCTATCACTTTCAAAATTTGTATATTTGGCTGTCATTAAGAGTTTCATTTTAGATATTGGGTAATCATGTAAGTTCAGGAATATTGGGTTTGTTTTTTTTTTTATGTGTTCTGTGTACGTTCACGGACTCTACAAAGTAAGTTTTCTTATATACCTTTAAGGGTTGTTTTTAAATTATGGTGCAATTCATTAAACATTTGCAATTGTGAGATCATATCCAAAGGGGTAGCTAATAAATCTGGGTTAAATATTAACTCTTCTTAAAAATGACTCTATTATGTGACATCTTTAAACACCCAAATCAACTTTTGATTTCAGTTTTTCTTTCTAGCTAATGTGTTTTTCCACAAGTACCTTGAGCTTTTCCCCCAGAGTATAAATAGATTTTGTTAGTATTTGAATATAGCGTGCCTCCTCTTTTCTAAGTGAAAATTTGGGGGGGGGGAGAAATCTAGTCTTTTGTTCTGTCATATTAAGGCAGGCATCTGTGCTCTCCCCAAAACTGTTTTATAGGTGCTATCAGGATTTATATGCTTAGGTTGGTGATGTTGGCTTCTAAGACATAGTCTAAGCAAAGAACCTTTCATTAAAGGGTAAGGCTACAGTGATTCAAAATAGTTAACAGGAGCTTTCTTTCACTAGAAGGGAAGTATGTCCTAGAGGCTGACTCATGAAGTTACTTTTAAATTATATTTCGATCTGATGACTCCAACAGATTGTAACCTCACTCAGGGGTAGGGTTTATTTTTAAGGTTTCCATATATGAGACATGAAGAAGCAACTAGCTAGATAAAGTTTCCCAACCTCGAGTGAAACTTTAGAATTCTCGCTTCCATTTCCTAAGCTGACTCCTTCCCCCACCCCTATCTTTACACTACAAAACTCAGCAGCCTTTTTTTTTTTTTTTCCTTTTTTCCTTCCAACTGGTGATCATTTGATTTTAGTCAAACTCCCAACCGGCCAATATAAATGCCTAGAGAGAGAGGAGGGCTGCATGGCCTGTCAGGAGTAGCTCAAGTAGCCGTTTGTTCAAAGAACTTGCTGAAGCAGAAACAGCCCTTTTTGTTTTGAAAGCATGTTAATGTGATAATGAAATGCACAAAGCAAAGAGGTTCATCCATATAAATGGGTCATTTAAATAATGAGCAAGGAGGAAGGATGTGGTTTGGTGTCAGTACTGATTAATTAGGACATAAAAATAAATAACCATCTCAACATTGGCTGCCTCCCTTGAAATTCACTCTATTAGTGGGCAATGAAGTTAATGCAATTGACAGTATAATTACAGGTTAGTTAACAGAACAATCCATGAAGAGGCTCTTGCTTCTTTTACAGCTTTAATTAGCTAGATAGCGTCTCTGTTAATTTTCTCATCTCTACCTTACCGATGTGGTTCTCATAGAGAAATCATGTTTTCAACTAGTCTCTTAGACTGTATTGGATACTAGATATAAATATATATTATTGTTCTAAGTATTCAGTTCAGCCGACTTCTACTAAATGCCTAGGATGTGACATTCACTGTACACAAACATGCTACTAAGTTTACAGACCTATATTTCAGAAAAATGCAACAGTGTTTGCCAGTGACTTTTCTCTGGAATCTTTGCCCCTTTTATGGGCAGAGTGCACGTTTTCTAAGATCTGATGTTAGTGGATTGTATTAAAGTTGATAGCATATTGTCAGGTTTATTCCCTCACCAAAGAGGTAAACCTTGAGGCAACTTTATTCGGTCTATTTTACACAATCATGATTGGGGATAATGCAAGGTAGTTGGAAGTTAATAATCAACTCAGCTTCAAACGCTGAAGGAACACATAACTTGAGATCTATTAGCATCACTAGAAGTCATTGAGACTACTGGAAGGGCATTTGGAAAACACATGCACTCTCTCTCTCTCTCTTTCTCTCTCTCACACACATGCGCGTGCGCACACACACACACACGAGGTTACAGGAAACAACAATAAGATCCCACATGAAACCACTTGAGATCCCCCCTCATCCTCATAGGATACTAACAAGTGTAAATGTGATTTGGTTCCTATTTCCTTGGCACTATTAAATGATGAACCTGAGGCTGGTTTGGGCTCTAACTTGGTGAATATTCTCAAAGAACTAATTCCATTCTGATAGAGAGAATCTTTCCAATATTATTTTCAGAAACCTATTTTACCCTTCCGGTGGTAGATGTAACTTTCTCATATTGTGAAATGAGAGAAGAAATCAAAATTGAATTGCATTTTGAAGAATAAACAAGAGAAATGCTCTTCATGTTGCAGCAGCGATTGATGCCTTCAGATGACTTCTCCAAGATTTAAACTTTTGTAGATTTATTTACTTAGTTATCCTGCATGTTCCCCAGGTTTTCAATTCAAAGTAAATTGCCAAGACTTTTTTTAACCCAAACTTGCCCCTTTCCTCTTTTTCTCTCCTTCCCCTCTCTCTTTCCCTTTTCCTGTCTCTCTCTCTCTCTCTCTCAGTGTAAAACATGAAGAAAGCAGAACTTTCTGTTTTCTTCACAATGGTTCATTTGTATTCTCTGAACCCAATACTAAGGCAGGTTCTAATGTCTTACTGTTTTATGTCACCACTGAGGTAGCAGTGACATGCTGGCTGCTGATGAATAAATATATTTATCTGGCGTCTAAACCTGCATACACTGTGAATAATGAGCAGATGTTAACAATTACTCTAAATGTCTTGGATATTTTGTAAAACTTTTATCAAACTTAGGGTGGTTTATTGATTTAGTCAGAATCATGCCTTGGGCACAAAACATTTTGTCATTTGGGATTCCACGTGGGCAAAATGGATGTCCATTAACATTTTAAACTCAGACACTAGGGTCTTGCTTCTGGAACCTTCTGAACAATAGGTCTCTCTAATATGTTCTTACTGTTCCTGAATAAAATAAAGCATATCCATTGGCAAATTTTCCATACCTCACCTTTTAGGATGTGGCACATAGAAATGAGGAATGGAAAATAATGAATATGCAATTTGAACACCAGCTTCATGCCTTTTAGGTAAACATTGCAACCCAGCACAGCGAAAACTACCCAGGCTTGTTTTTCAAAGAAATGAACAAAAATCTATATTCCCATTTCTCTGGAGTTATGTTATGGTTTTGGTTTTTTTTGTTGTTGTTCTTTTTTGTAACATCAAACCATTTTAGTTGAATGATACAGAAAGTCACTTTGAATTCAAATATAAAATAAGGCCATCCATCATGTTAACAATTTAATTACCTGAGTATATATTTTTCCAGCAAAAAAACTCATTATTTGTTGTGTATCTTATTACTGAGCCGTTGCCTCAGGACAACTTGGCTGTCATCAAGCAGGCCTTGTGGTAAGAAATGGCGAGATAGGGAGCAGATAAGCCAGGCAGTCCTCTGCCTGCTTTCCAGGCCGGCTCTGTTCCGTGTTTGCTTGAGGCCTCACCTGTTAGAGTCCCTGTAAGCTTTGTTGCCACAGTGAAATGGTGACTTGTAAAGGCAGCGAGGCGTGACAGAGAGAGTGAAAGGGTCGAATGAAATAGAAATGTGATATTTTCTATCTTCTGAGGGCCCAGGAAATAGGATTCCTGCGGCCGAACCCGGTCTGGCATTCACTATCACACAGAGTACAAGAAAAGTTGTGAGGCTTCCCGTTTAGGACTCAGGGAAGAAGCAAAGTCAGACAATGCACTGGCTTTCTCTGCTTGTTGGAGCATCTGCCTCCCTGGTGATCACGGATCCAGGAATAATTTCAAAGAAGGAGATTAGAATAAGGGAGGCAAAGTGGGAAAAAGCAGCTGATGGGTCTCCTCAGGGCACTGGGATTTTGGGGACCCCACACCCCCACCCTCGGCACTCACCAGGTGGTGGACAAATGTCTGTGACAACAAGCCTGTTGTCGTTGGCTTGCTTTCATTTTAATTGCATGCCCTGACTGCCACAGATACAGATAACAACATAAGCTAATACGATGACGAGATAGCAACAATCCTATCTACTTCGGGGGTTTAGTGGGCATAAAGAGGTAAGGAAACTTCTCCTGCTTTGATGCAACATGATGGTTGGTGGTTTTATTTTGGCCTGCTCCCTCGCAGCAAGCATTGTCAACTGAGGAGGACGGAAAACAAAGACCAGACTTGAAGCAGCCATTCGTGCATGCTGCCTGTTTCCTGGCTGGGTAATGTTACAAGCAAGAAAGGTGTTCTTACCAAGGCTCTGAATCGAGGATAATTCTTGCATTTCAGAGCAGTGACCTGATCAATGATAGAGACAATGGGGCTTGGTCCACAACTTTGGGTATGAATCTCCCAGGTACCAGGGGCAAGACGCCTAGTGGGAAGCTTTTCCTTCTGAACCTTGTCCAGGTGGCCCTGCTGGGTCTCTCTCTGTCTGTCTCTTTCTCAACTTTGGGACTCATAATTCAAGAAATAGGCTCATTCCAGATTTTGCCTGAAGAAGAGCTGCTAACCACTTTATGGTAAAACAAATGCATGGAAGTTTCTGTAGAGCAGATTTCCCTGGAGATGATTCACCAACTGCTGCTGATGGCTAGGAGAGTTCCTCGATAACTTCACAAATGCATCTGATTTTCACAGTGAACGCATGTTTTCATAAATGGAAACAAATAAAACAGTAGGCAAGGGCTTTCTCAAAAGGCTTGCCAAGTACATTAAACACACAAAAGTACATTCGCAGCGAAAGTTGGTTGAAAACAGCTGTCTTAAAGGATTTTTGGTGAATGCAGTTAACAGCATCATCATTATAAGGCCTGAAGCAAACGTGTTACTGATTACACCCCATTAAGAAATTGGAATGTGTTCCCCTAAGGAAACACCACAACACATGCCATTTGAAAGTAGCAACCAACTCCGAAACACGCAGCTAAGTCTTTCTTATGGATTGTGCAGCCTATCTATAAAGATAAAACTCTCAGGAAAATGAGAGTACATCTTATCTTAAGCAATCAGAAGATTTTTAACAGTATTGTTTGCGTGGAGGTTTTCTTAGCGTCTTCCACCTTTCCTCTGAACCTTGCTCTGTCTCTTCCAGTCCTGCGTTGTGTGGAAGTTGTGCAGAAAAACAGAGACAAGGGAAGTTTGGGGTTCGGTTTGCGACAGCATACAAATCCAACTGTGCAGTCCGTTTGCGTGGGAAACCTGATGCCATTTTGGGTCAGCTCCTTCTAGAACGTGTTTGCCCTTGGAGCAGAGTGCGCTCTTCAGGGTGGGGCCGAAGGCTGTGGCTGGGTCTGTGGGATATGGAAAATTTAATAGGGACCATGGGATTTGTGCATAGAGAAATAATGTTCATGTGTTGAAAAGGCACTGTCAGAATGCCACGTAAGCAGGGCCTGCCGCTTGTCTGCAGCTCGCCTGTTATTGTTCACCTTGTGTCTGCACTGTCTGTCGGCCGTGGCACCAGAGGGGCTCGACAAACACTTTCCATAACGGCCCAGAAGCCTCCCAAGGGCCCTTGGGGGTTCGTTGGGAAGGAATTTAAGTCTAATACTTGGTAAGAAAAAAAAGGACTTTTTCACCCTTTCTACACATCTGAAAGAAGGGTCAAATTTCTCCTCACGATGAAAGAGTCGCTACTGGGGACTAACCTCCTTTTACACCGTGGGGCCACACTCTGGGTCAAGTGAGGAAGGGCAGCCTCTCCTCTGCCACCGCCTGAAAGGGATAGCCACTGCCGGAGATGGTGGGACGTACCCCAATGCCTGTGGCAGTAGGAGTGTCCGATATACACGCTCAGAAAAATGACAGTAATGCCAATGTAAAAATGATAGGATTATACACTAAGAATTTTGTTGTCATTATTTCACTTGTGTGAGGCCCATTCCAGTCCCAGCAATGGGACTTTTGATAAGTTCTATCAACTGCGTGAGGCCCTATGTCCTTATTTTTAGAAAGAGCTTATTTTTAGAAGACTTATTTTTATAATAAGATTGAAGTTTAACCTTGTTTTTATAATAAGACCTACCATACGTAAGTTTTGTAAGCAACATGTACTAGGCAGATAGATCGATCGATGGATCGATTGATCCTTAGGGATTTAGGGACCGTTTGAGATTTCAGATTGTGAGAGAAGCCTCATTGTTTGTTGATGGGGAGAAGGGCTCCTGGGAAAATTCTTCTCCTCCACATGTGTGGAACTCTGGAGACCACCAGGGTTAAGCTGAGGCAAAAATCGACTATTTCAGCTAGAGCATACCCCTGCCCAAAGTGAGCCGTGATCCTCATCTAAACACTCAGGATTCCCAAGCCCTCAGAGGAGGCTGCCGGAACGTGACCTAGGGATTCCTGGAAGCCTGTTACGTACTGGATTATAATATCTGTGAGCATTAGGGCATCATAGTGCAGCTCCTTATGTGCCAACTCCCGTTCACCTTCCTTTATTGCAAAGCTCTCAGAGTGAGGAAGGCTCTCCCCCGGTACAGTCTTGGTAGGGGAGCTCTGAATTCAACCGAGGAATCTGCTCCCAGAACCTGGCACTGGTGTGTGCACCTGAAGGAACTGTTTCTCATGGGGACACACTTTACAAAGCACCTTTTGTCCAAGCCAACAGTGAGCGTGGGGGAAGCTAGTGGAAATGGTGATAAGTTTATTACACCAAAACTTTGATGTAACAGATAAATATATTATTGATAACACTGCGACCATGACTCTTAGGAAATGTTTTTGATAACATGACACAAATATTAGTATTACGAACTATCAGTAGAAGTCATTTGCGACAAAGAAAATACAGTTGATTTTGAACAAAGGAAATGGTTGTAGGTGTCAGCTGTGAGGCCATGCGACTATGCAGTCTTTCGCCATTTCCTTTTTCAATGAATTGTGAGCGAGGTAGATAATTTTAAGGAACCTACATGTAAGTGCATTTTAAAACCTATTTGATTATTTATAGTAAAATTAATTTATTGCCCATTAATAAAGAAAGGGAGCCCAGTAATATTGTACCCAGAGATTCTGTAGATGAGAATATTGGTTAGGTATTTCAGATAGCCAAATGGAAGTGAGCTGGAGTTTGGTTCTTCCACGTGTGATTTTCATTGTTTTATTTTTATACTATTAGTATTATTTTAATAATCAAGATAACTCATTTTTTGTGGCAAACAAGCTATGTTCTCTTATTGTAAAAATAATTTTTCTTATTGTAAAAATAATTATTTTTTATAATATATAATCTCTCCCTTCATCCCTTATTCTTCCCTTTTCTTCTCAATTCTTTTATCATTTACTAAACGTCTGCTGTGTTCTAGGTACAATTTAAATGACAAGAGATACAAAGAGAAAGTAGATTGAGTCAGATTCTGACTCATATAATCATGTAATTTCCTTTGTTCAAATTCTGGAGGATTGGAGTAATCATATACTCTGGATAATATTGTTCCTGTGGGGGGAAAAAATCCTTGTAGAATTACCCTAAAAGAGGAGTTTCTCAAGTGGGTGCCCATTTGCCAGGGGCTGTAGAAGATGCTGTATTGGGGTACAGAAGAATATTCAGATTTGTTTCTATTATTTCGCTGTCATATTTTGTATTTGTATTTTGTTTTTTAGAGATGGAGAGAGAGGTGAGGGAAGGGGCAGAGGGAGAGGGAGAGAGGGAATCTCAAGCAGGCTCCACACCCAGTGCAGAGCCCAACATGGGGCTTGCCTCAAGACCCTGAGATCATGACCTGAGCCCAAATCGGGGAGTCTGATGTTTAACTGACTGAGACACCCAGGCACCCCAACAATTTTCTTTGACAGGGTTTGTGATAAAAACCCTGTCTGAAGGCTACTGTTCCAGATTCTAGTCTCCACGAAAGCAGAGAGCCTCTCCATCTTGTTTGGCCTTTGGCTGTGTGTGACAGTGTCTGGCCCATTTGGGCACTTAATAAATAGCAGAAGAATAAGTGAATGAGTAAACCAACAAATGGTTTGCAATGTGCTACGTTGCTATGTTTTTTAAAAGACTTAGATGGAAATATAATCTTTTCCCTAGATTTGAGTCTATTTGTGGGTCTATACAGCACCATACTTGGGAAATCTTGAGGAGGAAATAGTGCCTTGTGATCCTGCTAGCACACCTTACGGGCACCTGTGCATGCCGCTTATCGCTTGGGCTTAGAAACAATGAGTTGTGGAACCAACACTTGAAGGAACCTGAAGAAGGCCATCTTGTCAGTCATCAGTTCCTCTCTAGGCGGGACGATACAGACAAATGGGTTTGTATGTTACATTAAACTATCTTCACATATTCCTCCAGAAACCTAGTCAAGTGCTAGCATTTGGGTGCACTTTTAAAGATAATGGTTATTTGACCAGGAAAAAATATGGTAAGGATGAGCTCCTTAGGCTTGTTGAATGAGCAATGCTTAACACAGCCATTCTTTCTCCTCTCATTTGTTTCAGTAGAGAGAAAGATACAGGTTTTGTTAATAAGTGGAAGGCTTGGAGGGATAGCATATAGTCCAAAGGAAATAATATGCAAATGATAATATTAATAATAATAATAATAATAATAATAATAACCCCAGACCAGGCACCTCTGGTGACCAGTGTTCTGATGTTTTTTTCTGCAAATGTGTCCCCTTGACCATTTCTTTATTTAGGCTTCAAAGAATTCTTGTTACAAATAAATAAAACATATGATTTTGTCTTGAGACAAGATGATCACAATGATAAAATGACCTTACATCTATTGGGTATCTTACTTCAGAGCTCATGAAATATTTTTACACTGGTTATCACAGCTAACTTACAGCCAATCAATGTATGTTTCCTAATTTTGTGGAGAAAACAATGGAAATTTCAAAAAGTAAGTGACAGGACCAGGGCCTGGATCTTTCTAGGCCCAGAGATGTTTCCTTTCCATCAGTACTCCCCTGACTGTAATGTGAATGCAGTTTCCCTGGGGAGCTTGTTAAAATTCAGTTGCTGATTCAGCACTTCTGGGATAGGGACTGAGATTCTGTATTTCTAACAGGTTCCTGGTTGATGTTGATGCTTTTATCCACAGATCACACTCTGAGTGGAAGATTCTGCATCATAACTGGTTCCTGTGTGATACGATTAAAGATGGTCTTGTTGAGCAGCTTGGCGTAGTCTGTTTAGGATACTCAGAGCAAAAGCTTTCAAAGTGGTTAGCATGCTTTTCAACTGGGCCATCACAACAACGCAGACTTTGGTTAGCATCTCTTCCCTGCCCTCAGCTTCCCCCCCGCCATTGGTCCTTTCTGTCACAATCTTATCCTGCCATTGCCAACTTTAAAGGCCCGCATGGTGCTCCATTTCCAATAGGATGGATTGCAGCTTCTGAGCATGCAGGTATTAGGGCCCTCACTCTGCCCTTTACCCTTTTAACCCTATCTCCTCCCGCAGCCTGTTCCGTGGCCACACCCGTACGCTCTACTCCATCTACCCCAACATCGATCTTACACTCCCCAAATGTAGGATGCTTGCTCTTTTCTCCCATGGAATTTCACATCTGAATCCGTTCTAGTTTTATACATACTCATTGGTTTATAAACTCCTCTCAGTTTGAGATTGAGAAAAGTTTATAAACAATTGTGTTTATAAACTTCTTATAAGAGGGTGATGGGGGCTTAAACTGTCTTTGTGTGTGTGTGTATGTGAGAGAGAGAGAGAAAGGGAGAGAGAGAGAATGAGAGATACCTGGCACTGTTTCTTATATAATAAGCACACAATGAATATTTGTTGAATGGATACCCTAGATGCCTGATACAACCACAGTCATGTTAGATTAATATGTGAAATTGGCGAATAGTTTTGAAACTTGAAAGAAAGTGAGTTAATTAGCCTCAGATATTTGTCTGGATTTCACAACAAATTGTTCAGTGTAATCATTTTATGATTAAAGAAATGCATGAAAAGTGCAGGCATTGCAGAGCGTTTATTTAGCTGGTCCTGACCAGTGAATGGCATGTTTAGAATAAGAGAGAAAGATGGCTCTAGCTCTAGATTGTGCCTCATTCTGTGGCCTGTTCCAGAGATTTTTTCCCCTCTTTCTGCCAACTTTATTTCATCTAGAAGAGTTATAGTTCGGGTGACTTATGGCTGATAATGATAGCTGGCCCATTTGTCTTTCTCCCCTCTGCCTCTGTTCTATAATTTCTATCTGTGGGACTACTGTTCATTTCAAAGACATCTCTGTGGAAGAACTTTAAAGGGGTGGCACTTTTAAAAATCTTGACTAATTCGTAACAACAATGACACGTTAGTCTTTGGTTTTGCAAACAAAATAGCATAGCTTTTGCCTTTAGGCAAGCAACAGAAATGACAACCATCAAAAGGGTAAGCTTGTTCTGTTAGATATCAGTATTGTATTTTGGTGAAGAAAAGAAACAAAATAGCATCATCAGGCAACTTAATTGCTAATTAAAATGTAGATTGAATATTGAGTGAGATTTATAAGATGTACTGAATTAGTAGGTGTTAACTAAATAGCATTATCTTTGATGATGTTATCATAGAACACAACTCTATATATACAGTTACATTTTTCACACCCACAAACACATATCCATGTACATATACAACCATGGAAAATATCTTCAATTTGTCAAAACAGAATTCTCTAGCCTTTCTGTTATTAGAAATCTAGAGCGCTTTCTTTTACTTTCTTTTCTCTTCTCCCTGCTCTCCAAATTTCCCTTTCCGAGCTTCTCTCGCCACCACCCACTTACCTACTTTCTCTCCTCCCCTCATATGTCTCACATATTTCCCACTCAACAAGTATTTAACAGGCAACGTGCTCTGGTCTTCTTGTGTGTGGAGGGAGGAGGGAGTGGAGAATGGTGTTGAAGAAATTTACCCAGCAAATTCCTTATCCAAGGAATAAGACCCTTGATTCTAAATACAAGGCAAAGTGTGACTCAAACCACAAGATAGATTGGGATTTGTGGTTGGGCCCCAGCCCTACTCTAGGTTGCTGAGGTCCTGATTATTATGCTGGTGGATGAGATGTAGGGAAGCAGAGCTCCTGCTCAATATGGGGGAAATGCTTAGAAATCCAAGTTGGAGACCAAGCTAGAAACATGCTTGGGTGAGCTAAAGCTAACCCTGAACTGATCAATTAATCTAGTTTCATCTAAAGTACTATCAAATATTGGGAGTGAAGACTGTAGAACTCACTCAGCCTGCCCAAGACAGGGCATCAGCGGCCGTCTCCTGAGAGGGGTTAGAAGCAGCCAGCACTGCAGCGTAGTTCACGGTTGGACTGTGGTGTTTTCAAAGTACTGAGTGTTTTTAAGTGCCTCGACACCTCTGGAAAGAATCAGACAATTCCCAGTATTTGACTTGTCTTCAAGGTCAAGTGAATGCTAACGCGGTGGATTAAGACAAGGGAGAGTGAGTTGGTCACTCATCAGGAGCTCTTATTGTGCTCTCTGGTTGGTGCAGGCTGAGACTGCTCTAAATTTGGCCACCCAGCTTCACATTTGCCTATTTTGTTATTTGTCATTCTAGCATATTGGTTATCGAACAAAGTAGTAGAGAATTAATATGAATAATCTTACAGTTGTATGGATGAACCTAAAATAAACTTTCCATTGAACCTTTGTAAACAACCCTTAGAAATAATGTTTCTAAGATTATACAAAAAAATTTTATTTTCTATGTTGACTTTTATGTGACAATTCTCAAAATAAATTTGGAAGCCTACTAAATTTTATTGCATTAATTTGATATAGTTTAAAATTTACATTCAAGCACTAAAAATAAATTGGACCCCTGTTATAGGTACTTAGGATTGGATGCTGATTCAAACTGTACTCATCCAATGTGCAAACTGACTACATCTCCAGAGATTTTGGTAAAATGAAGACTTGCTTCAGGATAAGCACAAAATTTGGATGGTAGCTGAGAGAATATCAGAAGGTTTAAGGCCAATGTAGTCCTTTATTTTTTTTTTAATTTTAAAAAATTTTTAAAGAGTTTCTATTTATTTATTTGACAGAGAGGGAGAGAGCACAAGTAGGCAGGGCGGCAGGCAGAGGGAGAGGGAGAAGCAGGCTCCCTGCTGAGCAGAGAGCCTGTTGAGGGACTTGATCCCAGGACCCTGAGATCATGACCTGAACCGAAGGCAGCTGCTTAACCGACTGAGCCACCCAGGTGCCCTAATGTGGTCCTTTAAGAAAAGCAAGAAAGAATGGAGCATTTGTATACATACTGGTACAGAGCTTGGTGAAAAATATAAATATGATGCACATATGAGATCCTTATACATCGTGGTGGTAAAAGTGTGATAAACAAATGTTTCTTGTGAGTTTACTTTGCTCCAGGGACTGTGCTTGGTGCTGTGTTTGTAAGGGTAGCATCTGTGATGCTTCTCCACAAAGAGAACTTGAGTTGGTCCATTCAGAAACACTTTGAGCCAGGAGAATAATTAAGATTTCTTCAGGGTTAGAAAAGGAAACTCTGAGACTGACATGATTAATGGAATGGATTTGAATTTTGCTGAAGTAGATGGTACAGGGGCATCCCTCTGGGAGAAATCCTGGTTGGAAGTGAAGAAACGTGTTTTGTGGTACGAGTTCCCTTGCTACAGTCTCATTTAGTAGTTGGAGCAGAGTTCACGTCTGGGAGCCCTCTGAGAATTAGCCATTGTGCAAAACAGTGAACCAAGAGGAAACAGAAGTAATATATATTGAAAGGCTTAATCTGATCTCTTGCCTGTCTTCAAAGGAAGCTTCATTTGTAAAGGACATGCATGATTGTGAAGAAAGGACCCCCATTAAGCAATGCAAGAATAATGAAAGACTCTATGTCCAAAGCCTTTGGTGCTGGGGGGTTGAGGGACTTGCTCTGTGTCCAGTTGGGAGACTGATGGAGCGGGACTAAAATTCGCCTCTCGGATCCTCTGCTCAGTAGAGCACAATTCCTTTCTTTTGCTATAAATTAAGATTTATCTGACAAGAAGCTTCCACATGGAAACAGAAGAGTGAGAACCTGGCAGAGCAGGGTTCACGCTCATTCAATTTTGTTTGCTTCTTCCGTCTCGTATCCACGTCTTTGTTTTGGGGGAGGGGTTATGTCTGAGTCATCCGTTTGCTTATAGAGTCAAGGACAAAGTGAACTACCCTTGAGGCTTCTAAGAGGAGGAGGAGAGAAGCACCATCGAGGCAGACAGATGCACATACCTGTTCCGGTCTTACTTGATGGTGTTTGAAAGTGTCCTCAGTGACCTAAAAGAGAGGAGGATGTCTCATGGAAAAAAGGGAATCTGAGCTCCCAGAAAAATATGTGGTGTCAGTGTGCCTATGTGAGTGTGTGTGTGTGTTTAACATAAATGGGCTTGTAGTGTAGGTGTGTAGTTTGTGTCTTTCACTCAGTGTGTTGGTTATGTATATGCGTACATATACACCCGAATATACTGGTAATAGCAAATGCTGTATATGTAGCGCTTACTCTGTGCCATATATTTTCCAAGCACTTTAGATACTACAGATTATTTAATATGGACTTATGATGATTTCCTAGTTGTGATATTTATTTATCCAACTTTTTTGTTGTTGCTAGGAACTGTGTTGTATCAAATCTCCCTATGAATGCTTTCTTGGATGTGTGCAAGCAGTTGCAAAAGACTGAAAAGATCTAGTACACATCATCTGATGACAGTGGTTGCCTCTGAGGAGGGGGAGGGGATATGAACTGAGTTGTGGTTAGAGGGGTTTTAGCCTTACATATAATGCTGTGTAAAACTTTCTAAGAAAAATGCATTCATGTATTACTAATATAATTACAATTAATTTTTAGAAATAAATATGGGGTCAGAAGTTTTTAGGCACATAACCTAATCAGTCTGATCGTTTTCCTCCTCACTTTTAAAATACCACCTGCCATAAAACCCTGGATGTGTGGTCACAGCAGACAAACGCAATGTGTTCAATGTTACTGTGTTTGTAAAATGCTCTATACACTCCCGTCACTTTGATTCTAACATATCTGGATTTTAGTTAGCAGTAAAAGTATCAGAGAATCCACAAGTAGTAAATATACCAGTTAGTGTTTTCTAGTTTTGACAAAGATGTCATCTACATGGGGAAAAAAAAAAAAAGAATTTAAGTTGCATTAGTAGAGAATCAATTCAATATGACAATTAACATATAGTTTTGAAGTTTTGTAATCGCTGTGTAAATACCAGCCCTCTTATTTTACCACAAGTGTACTAATTAGAGTTAGGTATACTTTTAAAATTTCGTGTGGTGCATTGTACACATTTTAATGTGTAACTCGCTCTGAATATATAGTTTCTGGAGCCTTAGTTCTATGCAGCTCTTAGAACTGTGTGACTGCCCTGTCCATGTGAGCATGTGGACGCACATCATCAGATGCGAGCAGTAAAAAGGGAAAAAGAAGAAGAGGGTGAAATCAAAAAGTGTTTTTTTGAATTGGTGTTTGTGCTTCACTGGAAAACTGAGCTATTTACTAGGATATCAGTGTTCCAGCACAGAGAATGACCTTGGGATGTTATCACGCCCTCCCGCTCACAAGATATAGTATAATTTAAATACTGTAGGCAGGAGACCTTCCAAAAACAGACCCAGTGACGACAATTGGATAACCATTGCAGTCCTGAGTAAATTCCAGTGGTGAAAATTTCTTGGAACATCTAACCTTGTAAAGATAGAAAATGTCTAGTTGCTCTATTCTGTGTAAGAATAACCCTTCCTGTAGCAATCTGTTGTGAGGTCAGATCAAATGGTGCCAAGTTAGTTTTGACTTCCTGATTTTTTAAAAAGGTCCTTACCTTAATATCACTACTCTGTGACATCCACACCATTTTGACAGGTCCTACAATGAGCAATTCTCATGGAAGGTCATGCTTTGAATAGCCCAGAGGGTGTTTGTGGGTACACACACACACACACACACGCTCATGCACTATACACACTTTTATCTGTACCTTTTCAGATTGAAGGGGAAGGATTTCAGTGTGAGCTCTCCCTGTAACTTGGCTACTTAGCCGCAGTATTGCCCTGCCTGTTCTCTGAAAGTTTTTCTCCCTAAATAAGATTGGGCCAAAGGAAGAATAAATGTTTTTTATGGTTTGAATATGCCACTCCCTATTACGCACTTTTATGGAGCCATCACCTTTTATTTTAGCTTATATTGTATATCTATGCTCACTTTGAAGTCCATTATGAACTCTGGAATCTGAGCTGTCCAATAGAACTTTCTTCAGTGATGAGAATGTGTTATAATCTAGGCTGTCCTGTAGCACTTCAGGAGCCCCCGGTCCTAGTAGCTGTTGGGCACTTGAATGAATGTGACTAGTGCACGTGATGAGGAACTGAATTTTTAATTTTATTTACTCTAATAATGTTCAATTGAAATAGTCAGAAGTGGCTAATGACTACCGAATTTGACAACGCAGTTGCAGATCACATCCCATTCATTGAGATCTAGAAAATCTTCAACATTTATATTGTAGTCTTTGCATGCAAAAATCTATCCCTTTGGCTCCGTTTGGCATTATTTAATTTAATGAATGAAACCATTATATAATTTGCCTGCTTCTAATCGAGGGTTCATTTGTCCTCTGGGGTTTATTTTGCCCCAGACTTTTGTTTTTTTCCCTGCTCAACCGACCACCGTGCTACCTTCAGCTAGTAGACGTGTTTGAAAACTTATATTTGGAAAGTGGTGTAATGCTGTGAAACAGGAAAACATGTTTAGTTCATGAAGTGTGTTACAAGAGTTTAGAGAATGGCTTTCTTAGATTTCTAGTTCTCGTGATCAAAATTACTTGGATTTAAACAAATAACATTTATTGAATATGTATCTCTCATCTCTCCCTTCTTGAGAATCAGACAGATTTTAATATTAGCACTAGTCCTCACTCACCTTTACAGAACTTTGGAGAGGTGTGACACGTTCTTTCCTGCCTGTTGAGTTTTAGGAACTGGCTGGCTTAGTGGCCTCCACACAGCCATGATTTAACACTCTGTGACAAAGCCCATCTTCCTCCTAGGGCTTCCAAGGACTAAATTGCCAGTAAGCAGGAACTTCCTGCTGCTCTTGTGGGGCTTCTGAATGATTAGGATGAGCAATGATTCTCCAGAAGTGGGTAGAATGTTGAAACAGTAAACACGCAGATTGCATGCTGTATCCACCCATTCTTCACACATGCCGCCTAAGATAATAGTCCTATAAAGAAACGCAGCATTCTCAAGCTGTGCGCACAGGGTCCTTCTCTTTACTTAGAGGCCAACCAGGATGCACAGAAAACATAACTGATAACGCCTAGATAATTATTGACTAGTTTTAGTATTAATGGTGGGAGCTGTATTCATTTTCTCTTCCTGGTGATGTTTCGTTGATGTAGTTTGCTTATTTCTGTGTAGAAGCGTGATGATTTTCACTCTCTGGGATGAGAACTTCAGCGCCGGAGACAAAGGTAATTTGGCCGAGTGCACCTACAATGTCTATGGTTTAACGTTTTGAAACATTCCCTTGTAAATCTTATCTCTGTGATCTTGAATGTGCAGGTGGGGGCAGATGTACGGCATCATCGGGTGTATTTTGTAAACCTCCCCTTTTTGACAGATGTTCTGAATTGTAAAGATGCCTTCTTTGTGGTAAAGGGATGATGTGGGAGATGTGTTTTTCTAAGTATCTAGATGTTCGCCTAAAGCACCACATGGGCAGCAGAAGCACAACTAACTCAACCTTGTGTTTTTGGAAGCAGTTTTTCCCTTCTGCCGCTGGCTACCCCTTTTTTCCTCCTCCGCGTTGCAGGCTAGATGTTTCAGGCAGAAGTTAATGGGGTAAGCTGTCTCTTCGTCCGGTGGCTCTCCTCTGCCCCTGGCTCCTACTCTTCCCCCAGCCCTCTCTGCCTCCCCTCCTTCCTGCCCTTGCCAGATGTGAGGAAGGGCGAGTTGACCTCCCGCACCTGGTGCCCACCCTATGACCCTTTTCTCTCTATTGGAAAAGTGTGAGGAATGGGGTGTGGGGAATCACATTGCCAGACACAGAGAAGTTGCTCAGAAGCGAATGCTGAAGTTAAGACGTAGCCACTGACTTTCCAAGATCATAGGGGGCCAGCCAGGTGTGTGAATGATTTTCTTTCCCCTTTCTTGACACCTTCACTGTGAAGTCACTGGCCACCTCCAGCTTCTGTGTTGGTCTCCTCAGAATCCAGAGATAATTAAAAAAATAGAGTAATACCTTATCAGAATGTCTTAGGGATTATCTTGATACATAATATTTTATCTCCTTTTACTATTATGTTTCTTTAATAATATATAATGATAATTTCTTTCTCTATAACCAGATTCCTTCTGCGCTGATTTCTCTCACTTCAAGGTATTCTGGGGCAGTAGAAAGGAAGCCAGGCACAGTTGCTGTCACTAACTAGCTCTGTGCTGCATGGAAAGGGCTATGCTAGGTGGTCACTAAGGTTTTCTTTAGCTCCAGGAGTCTGAGTCTATTCCTTCCAGAGCGTATGTCTCGCACCCAGCTCCTACCTCAGTCTCTTCTTGTCCTTGCCTATCATGAATCCTGTCAGACTTCCAGCAGTCCCGGGGTCCTGCTCTGGGATCTCAGGCACTTTCACAAGCCTAGGCCGGGGAGGTTTGTGTTCAGCATTGTGAATTCATACTGCCAAAGGGTTAATCTTCCAAGACTAAGTACAGATTGGGTAAAAGTAGAGAAGATCAATGGTTGTACCCTGCCATGAGTGGGGGTGTTCAATCATGCAGGTTTCCAGCCAGATTTTTAGAAATCTGCATCACAGAAGTCACCTGGGTGTCACACCCCAAGGAACTCGGGGTTAATGTGTGGTGAACAGAAATGTCAAGTTTATGCCTATAGGGCAGTTTTCATTGGCATGAGCTTCAGCACAAAAAATGGCCTTGGTAGTGTTAAGTTTTATGGGCAGTTGCACGATAGCTCGTGTTGGAATGTTAGCACTGTTGCCGGACTAAAAATGTTACCCTGAGACATTTTAAAAGACCAATAAATATCTGGTTTTAAAACACAGGCATTAAAAAATTATAAACTTGGAAAGTCTTCTTTGGTTGTTGTTGCTCTAATTTGGGAGTGTTAAAGCTGCCTTTTTCTCCCTGACTTCTCAATAAGCAGTTGTAGGGCTTGGTAAGTGAGGGATGACGTGACTACTTTGACATTGTGTTGTTTATGCTTTAACAAAAGGGTGCCTAATGATGACAGTGTGTCCCCTTAAGGACAATTTGGCTTCACCCTGTGAAGATGTGGCTGTGCTCAGGCTGTTGCTGCACAGGGCTGTTGCTGCACGGTGCAGGGACCGTCCTGTGATGTGGAGGGAGTGGCTCTCGGGGAAGGTGCGAGTCATTGCCACATGTGGGCTGCACCAGTGTGATGTGTGCTCTGGAAGCGAACTGCAACCAGGCGCACTTGGGGATAGCCATCCCCTGGGATTGACTCCCATTGGAGAAATGACACCAGTCCCTACCACTGTCTACATGGAGAGGGTGCTTAGGCCAGGGAGGATTGTACCTCACACTTGAATGCGGCCAAGAAGGACTCAACTTCTTGTCATTGCTTTTAAAACATAGAAACAGTATTACAAAAATATTTAAAAATCAAAAACAATTTCACTCTCTCAAGTTTTGCTTGGTTCTGCATAATTAACTTTCTTTTAGTTTCAACATTTTCTCACTTAATATTTTACCATAAATGTGGGCCTATATTTCTGCATTAGCTTTATAATTGCTATTATAATTGTAAATATTCGTCTGTTTATGTACGATAATTTATTTACCCCCAGTATTAGTTTCTTCCATGATTTATAATTTTATGCTATGAAATGTAATACCTCAACAAATAAACTAATGAATGCAGCTTTTCCTTGCCGGTGTGTATGTAAGGGAAATTTCTAACAACGGAATTATAAAGAGAAAGAGTGTAAACACAGTAATATTTTTATACATATTATAAAATTTCTTTTCTTGCTTTCCAAAAGAGTCCTAACAATTTTCAAATCCTCTAGCATATGAGTGTACTTACTTGTACTGAGTTTAACGTTTAAAAATCTATTTTAATATATATATTTAAAAATTATAATTAGATACGTAAATCACATAAATCGAACATGTGTTTATGTGCGGATAGAGCATGGAACCTTGGAATTTCTTTGTGGTGTGCTTCAGTAATCTGTGAAGGCGGGCGAGCACTTTGTCCATGTGCTTAGAATTTGTTTTTCCCTTATTTGAATGTCTACTTCTGTCCTCTCTCTATTATAGTTTTTATAAACTTGACTTAGCAAGCTAGCTAGATGCCAGATGCCTGATACAGTTCATCTTTTAAAGCTTTACCGTTTATTATCCAGATTCTTTTTTTTTTTTTTTTTTTAAAGATTTTATTTATTTATTTGACAGAGATAGAGACAGCCAGCGAGAGAGGGAACACAAGCAGGGGGAGTGGGAGAGGAAGAAGCAGGCTCATAGCAGAGGAGCCTGACGTGGGGCTTGATCCCGTAACGCCGGGATCACGCCCTGAGCTGAAGGCAGACGCTTAACCGCTGTGCCACCCAGGCGCCCCTATTATCCAGATTCTGATATCAGACATGAGGCTAGAACACTGTCCCTTTCTGATGGGGGCCAGTGAGTTTGTAACCACTTTATATTGTCCATTTTTATTGGGTGTGTTTGAATGTGCACAGCAAAACGATTGCTTTTTAAATGACTGTTAGGTAAATGCACATAACACCTCTGCTTTGGGCCAAGTGAATGTGAATTAAAAAGAATTTAAAAATATAAATATATATTCGTATATTATATATAATAATACATATTTGCATATTTATTTTATATTTATTATTTTACATATATTCATATACACACATATACATATATATGTGTGTATATATATATAAATGAAGGCAAAATTTAGACAAAAATATTTCTGAATCCTCTTCATGGCAAGCTGTACCAAAATGAAAACCTACTCTCTTTTTATTTATTTATTTTTTAAAGGATTTTTTTTATTTATTTATTTATTTATTTATTTATTTATTTATTTGACAGAGAGAGAGAGAGCATGTGCAAGCAGGGGGAGCAGTAGTCAGATGGGGAGAGAGAAGCAGGCTTCCCACTGAGCAAGGAGCCCGATGTGGGGCTCCATCCCAGGACCCTGGGATCATGACCTGAGCCGAAGGCGGATGCTTAACCAACTGAGCGTCCCAGGCGGCCTCTTACTCTCTTTTTAAAGTCCAGGTAAAACTGAAGCAACCAAAGGTTTAATGTAACTGAGAAGAACTAGAATACTTAGCTTTAGGTGTGAGAGAAATCTTAAATAAGTTAAAAAGCTACTTGAGATATACTTGGATGCCAAAGGCAAATGATACCTTCATTTTCCTGGCATTAGGTGAGGGTAGATGAAGAATTCCTGTTACCAAGAGCAGGATGCCAAAACATTAGGAAGCGCGTTCTAATTTGGCAGGAGATTAACTGGAACCCAGTTGTGTTTTCTGCCACAGTAAACCTGGAAAACATGGTGATCATTTTTATTTTCCAGTCACACCATGACTGTGTTTTGAGTTCATTATAACTAAGTTCAGTGCGTTCTAACTAGAGTGTTTTGTGCATATAGTATTCAGAATTTGTTTGCAAAGAAGGTTTTATAATAGGTGACTTCTATTACAATGACTCAATTAGCAGATTATATGTATTTCTTAATGATGGATATAAAGATACAGAATAGGGGCACCTGGGTAGCTCAGTTGGTTGAGTGTCTGACTCCTGATTGCAGCCCAGGTCATGATCTGGGGGTCGTGAGATGGAGCCTTCTGTGGGGTTCTGTGCTCAGCAGGGAGTCTGCTTGAGATTCTCTCCCTCTCCCTCTGCCCCATTTACACGTGGGCACACACACTCTCTCTCTTAAGAAAAATACAGGGTAGAGAAATAAGCAATCTTTTTCAAAGAGAAACTTAGTCTGGTGATTCCAGCCCTCATTTAATCATTAACTTAACATCCTACCTCGGGTAGATAGAGCATTCAACAAACTCTCCATGCCTGAGTGTATTAATATCAGAAAGGAGAGCAGCAAAATCATGGCAGCCTGGCCACCAAGGAATTGCATTAGAACACAAAAGTAAACACATGAAAGGTGGACTTTGTGTGCACGGCGAGTCACACCATTCACAGATGCCAAGTATTATTAATACTTGGATATGATAAGGTGCTTATTGCCTTTATTCCTTAAAGAACTCCTTGACAATTTAGCACCTTGATCTAACAATTCCAGACCTGACTTGCAGCTGCTTACTAATTGAATCCACTTAGTAATTAGAAAGAACTTGTGTGTCTCCCCCATTGCCTTCCCTGCCTGAAATTCTTAAACAGGCATTGGGTGTGTGGTAAATGGTGCGTTTTAATAAATGTTTTGTAAAGGCCAATTATTCAGTCAATATTGAATCGTGTGATAGGAAATACGGCTGCTTAGCTACAGGGAAGATGTCTACATGCCATTGGCATCTGTTGGGTAGGTAATGTTCTTAAGCCACCTGGCCTTCTTCCAAACTTTGATTATTCATAAATCTGTTGAGTGTGGTAAGTTGCACTATTAGCGTTTAATCTTTTATTGAAGCAAACTCAGGAGACCGAAATCTATTTGCTTTAGCAAGCTTGTTCACTGATAAATGTATGATTTAAAATTTTCCTTTTGTGAATTCCTCAGTGCAAGAAAAACACAGCTGGGCATAGCACGGATCATATTTATCTTTTCATTAACTAAGGTACAAGAAGATAGTGGCGTTGGAGGCTTATAAGGAGGGATTGCTAAAGAACAGTCCTCCTCCTGTTTGCACACCCACTTGAGAAAAGCTTTCCAAACAAGTATTTGAGATACTTGTGAGAAAAGCTAGTTGAATTGTCAAAAGAAGACCAAGTGAATGCATATGAAGTGGTTGGATTTCAGATAACATTTTCCCCTTGAGTGTTCAGATTGGTTAAATATTAGAGGAGAGAGATAATGACACTGTTTGTCGCCATAAACTTAGACATATATCTTTTTTTCACAAGGTTGGTATGAAAGGCATATCAAAGATTTTCCATCCCAGATGATTTAGTTTCAGTGTGGTAAAGGGCATTGTAGGTACAAAAAGATTGCTTTGGATATTAAGTGTCGGACAGGAACATGGAAACTTTGTACAGACTTTATAATAGAATTTTTTTTTGTTTTGAGACTAACACAATAAACTGACTGTCATGGGGAGGTTAAATATATATTTTAGAAATTTTTTCAACATTATTCTTTCTGCTAGTGGAAGATTATAAAAATTTTTGTGAGATTTTAGGTACTTATTTGCAATACGCGCTAAACCAGGCTATTAGGTTCAATCTTCCAGAATGAAATCAGTGACTTCTGGCTTATATATGTTAATAATATATTCTCCACTTGGGAGAGTAAGATGAAATTATTGAGTCTCCCCTCACCCCCACCTTTCCCTGCATTTCTGGATCACGAGGGCCAAGATTGCTTGTGTTTCTATAGTTCCTCCAATCCGTGGCAAAAGGGCATGTACACAGTAGGTGACTAATAACCACAGGCTGATTTGTGTACCCCTGTAGAACTGCTGGGCTTTGCAAAGATGGGCTATACTGTAGATCTGTCCTTCTGTCACTTTCTGTCACTCAAAAGGAACAGGAAGCACAGAAAAGAGAAAAGGGAGGCTCCTTTCCAGCCAAGGGCGGTGGAGCTCCAACCTCCTTGAACTCAACTGTGACCAGGGTTACCGGGCAGAGGCTAATGGTCCATTGTATGAGTCAGACAGACACAACCTGGGCAGGGGTTAATCTCTTCCCTATTGCCCATCCTCCAGGCCCCAGAGATCCCTTTCCTACGTGGAACCACAAGCAGGCAAGGGCAGCTTTTCCCCACCTCTATTTACCAGTCCTATTTAGATTCTCTGAGAGTTAGGCCAAAACATTTTCTGTTAGTGGTGGCATTTATTAAAACATTAGCTTACTTTAATTAAAATGTATTTAAATGGTCGTCTGCTGGTTTATGGACTCTGAGGTTTATAACTACTTGTCCTTCTTATTTTTCTTTTGTTTTAAAATTCACCAACCCAATATCAAGTGTTTTTTTTTTCTTCATACATGGGCATTTAAAATGATATTGGAAAAGTAGAGATGAGCAGTTGAAAAGCCCAACTAGTGAAATGAAAGACGTTTCCTTAAGATCATCTGGCCCATCTCACTTAGTTTATAGAGAAGAGACTTGAAGTCAAGAGATGAGAAGAGAGCTTCTCAGAAGCCACAGGGTTCATGGAAAGGCGAGGACTAGAAAACAAGCCTCAAGCCAATGCTTTTTCAACTTCCTTGTTTTATCTGAATGAGTAACAGAAACTTCCAAAAATAGCGGCTTAAAATTTAAAAGAAATATGAAGGCTGGAAACCAACTACTGCTGCTTTATGATGTCTTCAGGAACCCTGCATCCTTCTAGCTTCCTGCTGTGTGTACTCTTATTAGGTGTGAGCCCCATCCTCATGTTCTCAAGATGGTTGCAAAGTGCCAGCCACCCTGTGCATATTCTAAGCAAGGTAAAGGTCAAGAACAAGAAAGAATGGTGCATGCCAGTAAGTCAGATCCCTCTGAAGGGCTTTTCAGGAAGCCTCCAGCCAGTGGTAACTCCTTCTATCTAATTGACCAGAACCAGCTGCAAGGCAAGCTGGGAAATGTAGTCCCTTTTATCTCTTCCTTCGTTCTCCCTTCCTGCCTTTCTCTTTCTCTCATTCTCTCTCTCCCCCACCTTCTCTTTATCTCCCTATAATGCACTGAATGAAATTGGACTTACTCTTAGTAAGGTAAAAAACAATTGATATTGGTAAGCAACTTCTTGTCTTTGTACCCTACATTTCTTATTAAGTAATTACTTTGGGGTTTGGAAGTATAAGATTTTACAGCATGTTTTTCTTTGCTAGCATTTCCTCAGATTGCCTGTATGAGAAGTCCAAGCATATCATGGGACCAGAAATTCAGGTTGCTTTATGTGAGTGAACAATGGGAGGAGAACTTAGGAACTGTCATCTCTGACCTGCGCTTTGGCTTCCCATGTTCAGTGAAACACTGTTCCATTGTTTCTGTTGGCTTGAAAATGAGCCTGGCAGGGAATACCATGCTGACTTCACCCAGACCTGCTTCATAGCTAACTAATGAAAACTGTTTAAATGTTTAGAAGTAAATAGCAAATAGTTTGTTTACTTCGCCCTGCATGTTTAATGGGTACACAATTTTCCAAAGCCTCAAATTACAAACTGTAGTAGGTAATTAAGATCATAACTAACAATGACAGACTCTCCCAGGTTCTACTGAGGGGAAGGAAGCATACTCACACATAACTTTACCAGCAGATACATCTGGGGGCAGCATGGAAGAGGATTTATTTGCTTGTTTCTCATTGATTATGAGATTGGTGGTGCTGTCTGGCTATGAATTTGTCTGTAACTAAAGTTAGTTTCCTTTGTTGAGTTAATTTCTTTTATTTATGTTGATTTAAATGTAAGATAATTAGAGTCAGGAATTTGCTGAAGTGAGAGCCCTTCTCAGTGTCACAGTGGCCGCCATGTTACCTCATAACTAATACACTCTATGTATACTGTTTGTTCTGGGCAGGATACAGATTACAGACCTCTGGAGACATCAAGGAGATTTCAAGGAGCAATAATGTGGGAAGACTCCCACACCTTAAAATCCATTAATGTTACCGTGTGCCCTAAGTGAAGAATGGCTTTACAGCTCACTGCTGCTGACTCCTTAGCCCCTGACTACTGTAGTACCATAGGTCCTAGGGAAGGGGAAGAATTGTGAGAATTAGAATCTGATATTTTACCTGGTATGCATGGGAAAATATAGTCAATGATGGTGATAGAACCCATCCTCTCCCATTAGACCTTTTCTAAAGTATTTAACCTGATATGCATTCACTTACCATTTTATTCTCCCACTGGTGTGTCATTGCACTCGGGGCTGGCCAAGGGCCTTTGGGTTCCCAGCTCTCTGATGTCACACATCCTCTCACTCCAGATCTCTTTTTTGAGAAGAGCATAGTGACAAGGCTTGTCACCCTGAATCTTCGAGTGATTACTGCTATGTCAAGTTTTAAGCCCTCACTCATCATTTTGGAGGTTGGATCTTTAGAAGTTAGCAACATTAATATCAGTATTCATAATATATTAGAGCTTCTTAAGTATACTTTACCAGATGATTGTTGCCCATTTTTGCCATTGGGCAGGAATCTTGTGAATATACTGATTTTCAAATAGCAGAGTTTCTTTGAGCCCGTCTCTGTCTGCACACATGGCATGTACGGCCGTCTGTCTGGATTCCATCATGCCCGCCTGCCATATCTTATCAGCGCATAGCCCTGTGAAGAGGATCCTATATATTAGCCACAACATGACCTGGGCGGCCAGGAGCAGCCCTAGCAATTATCCCACCGTGGTGCAGTGATTTAGAGTGAACAGCTCAAGGATGCCATTATTTACCATATATCATAGCCCAAGATAAGGTTAATAAAATCTTCCCCCCAAATTGGGGTTGATTTATATATCAAGAATATTGGCAACAAGCTTTTTCTAACTCTTTTTGTTTTGCTGCTGCTTAAGAAGATCCTAACTGGTCGAGATCCTGACAATCCTAGCTCTTGACTAATGTAACTACTCAAAGCAACAGTGAGCCCTGAGCACTCCCCAGCCAGGCTCCTGGCGGGAGTCCATGGGAATAATCTCCTTCCCTTGGCAGCTGCCGGACAGCAGTCTGTGGAAAGGACTGCTGTGGGCTGGCGGGGTGAGAGTGGGTCTGTAGAGCGCACTAGGTTTAAATATTTACTGCTTACGCAGAAAGCTTCAAAAACATGTGTAGAACACATAAAGCAAGCCTATATAGTAGGTGAGAATTTGGATTTTGTATTGGAAGCAAAGATATATCTCACAGTAAAAGGGGTGAGAGGATGCTTCTCTGAGTCTGCTTTCTTAAGGGTTTTGGATTAGATAGCTTCTAAGACCCTTTCCCTTCTAACATTCTGTGATTCCATATCACTAGATAGTCTCAGAACTGTAATCGTATTTGTACCTGATACTTTGCTATGTTTTAGCTATTGTTTCTTTTTATTTATAGCTTTATTATTTCCATAAAGCACTTGAGGCAACTTGCAACAAAAATACAGGTACAAAGGGAAAAAACCCAACAAAGACAACCAGCATGAGATGAACGGAGGAGAAGGAGATGGGAGAGAGCAATATATTTAATTCTGAAGAGAGCTATAAGAAACTATAGACCCTGTCTATGAGCTTCTCTGCAGCCCTGGCATAAAAAACAAAAAACACAAAAAACAGCACCAATTTATGGAAGAGAAAAGGACACATGTTTGTTTTCCCTTATTGCATGTTATATTCATATTTCCCCCAGAGATTTGGAAATTAAATATATATAGCACTTGGTATAGTCTACTTAGAGTTAAGATTTTAATTCCATAGCTATTAATCTTGCAACTAGAATACCTAACATCTGAATCTATCCTGTGTGGGAGTGATCATACTCCTATTTAATCTATTAATTAATACCATAGTTTATTTTCCTATCTCAACATTTACTTTATTGTCCTGGAGGATAGTTGTTTTTTTTACACATGGAATAAAACTCAATTTTCATTTGTTATCTTTCTAACATGTTGTGAAATTTGACATATTAAAAAGAAGCAAAAATAATTTTATTTAATGATAAGCTTTCATTGGGAGTGTAGGATTTGTACCCATATCCCCCCATTTCTCCAATTCCTTCATGCTAAAACAGGGGGAAGACATTATTATGCAAGCAAATGGGTCCTTGTTTTTAGCTATTATAAATAATCTTTATTAATCTTTGATAGTCTAGCTTCTGTGTAAGACAGGAAACTCAGAATTTTATTTAATATTTCAGTGGCAAAATTAATTGGGATCTAGAATTAACATAGCTCCTTTCAACCATCTTCTTCATGAGTCAAAGAAAATTTAAAAACAAACTGTGTGTGCGCACGTGTCTGAGAAGAAAGTGCTCTGTATATTATCTAACAAGAGATTTACACATAGGAGCTCCTGCTTTGTCACTTTTCAGTGGCAGGACTTAAATGCCTTTTATCTCAAGAAAAAGTAACAAATAGCTAATGTAAATCCAGCTTATTGTTTAAGGGAAATTTATGGGTTTTCTTGTTTTGGGTCAGGAGAAAAGAGGACGAAGTATTAGGGAAAGAGGCAACTGAACCAGAGCAAAGGAGTGATTGTCCTCTATTCTACCCCCCCACCCCGGCCCACAGAGAGGTGGCAGCAGTCTGAGGCCTCCATAATGTCACTCCTTGTCTCCTATATAAAAGATGTGCCTCTTTGGGACAAAAACAAAATAAATTCATTTTTTTTCTGTCACTGTATTAGTCACAGTAATTAATGTCAGTTCCCTTAACAGATAAATCCCTTAATCTCATGGTTTACCACAGCAATAGTATAGTCTTGCTCAATCTGTGTTTTGTGCTGATTGGTGGATGGGAGGGGGCGGTTCCAGAAATGGGCTTGAGGACCCTGGTTTTCTTGTGGTGCTCCCGTTGCAACACAAGGTTTCTAAAGTCATCCTGGGAGAGGAAGAGAGAGAGGAAGAAGTCACCATCGTCTTAGTTTATATCCCATTTGTCAAGATCAGTCACATGGCTCTAGCTCAAGGCAAGAGCTGAGAAGTGAGGGGATTAAATACAGGAATTAATATGGGATGAGAAAATTGTTTTCCTTCATATCTGAGAAACATCTTGTGCTTTGCATGGTACATCAGAGAGGGCTTCCTGGAAGAAGCATTTGACTAGGAGTTTGGTCAAAAAGGGTACTTCAGTCACAAAGGCCTATTGTCCTGTTGTGACAGTCAAATAGCAAACTATGTGCCAGTATGCTATGAAATAAAAGTATATTGTTATTACTAAAATGCTATTGGTCAGTGGCGTTCTTTGGCCAGGAGTGGCAAAGACTTAACTATTTTTACAATTTAGACTGTTGCTGTTAGTGGCTAGAATGGAAGCTCGTAGACAGCAGCATGTTTTCAGCTGCTCTGTTCATTGACTCACCCCAGCACCTAGATCAGGGCCGGCACAAGATGGGGACATTCCACAAGTATTTGATGAGTAAATAACAACTTGCAAAAGACTCAGCCACTATGTTTGTTTCCTTTTCCTTGTAAAACCAGAAGTAATAGGTTCTATTAAGATTGTCTCTTCACAGTCAAAGATGGAGTGTGGAGCTAGTATTTAGAAAGTAAATGTGTTCTTCCGTGAAAGTAAAACCAGAAAGGTGGGCGCTACCCAATAAGTGGCTAGAACCACAGACACTGCACCACTGAGATATCCTCTTTCTTAAGTTTCTTAACGTGTAACCTGTGTTTAGGAGAAAGCTGACTACAGCTGAGCTACACAGAACTTTGAATATCTTACATCAGTAATTTGACACGGTGCACAATTAGTCAGTAAACACAGCGCTCCATGCATATCAGATCTGTTACTGAATAACACCCAAGGTAAAATAATTTCGATCTAAATGTAAATATCTTAGATGTTAATGAATCAATTTTTTTTGTCTTCTAGAATCTCTCTTTGTCTCTTACAATAAAGTTAGATTTATTTAACTTTTATTTAGGAGCTACTATTTCAGACAGAGGCTGTTCATGTTTATACTGTTTGTAAAGGAACAGCTTGAAAGGAAAATTTATTATGTGACTAGGATCCCAAAGGGAACGAACAAGCTACTCAGGGAGAAAGTAGTCTGTGATCATGGAATGTTATCATAGTTCCTTTATCACATCTTTGCAGACATTAGAACTAGTTGCCTATCTGTGCACTGAATTCTGACACACAGTACGTGCCATCTTTTCACTAACGATTTGTTAAACATGTGTCCTAAGTATGACTAAGTAGTTTAAAATATTCAGTAACAATACTCATTAACAAGTAATAATTAAACCTGCTTCCTCTGCCTGTAAGGTAATTTAAGAATAACTTTTTATCTTATCTTGTTTCTCTCAGCTACCCTGTATTGACCAACAAATAGAAAAATCTAGATTTTGTTTCAACATATATTATCATTCTTGACAAGTGCAGCAACTGAAAAGGGGAAAAAACAAGCTCAGTGTATAGCTATTTTAGCAGACTTTGATCATGTTGGAATATGGGCAGTGAATAGAGACTGATAAACTCATATAGTTCTTTGCCATGAAGGCTACTTTAGCATGAAGCCAAAAAATAAGGGGGTAGGCTTACTTTTCGCAGATTTAACCAAGAACAATGACACCATTTGCAACCACAGTGCAGAGCCAAAAAGAATCATTGCCAGCATGCCAATGTATACTCCCTAGAGAAGAAGTGGAAAATGAGAAACGCCTGTCAGAGATTAAGTTCTATTTTATTTCTAATGGAAGCACAGACAGACTGATGTCTTTTTAATGAAAATGAACATATCACAACAGATGAGTTTTATTTGTGAGTTTCAGCATGAGTTCTTTAGAACTCTGTCACTGGATATATTCTTTTTTTTTTTTTTAAGATTTTATTTATTTATTCGACAGAGATAGAGACAGCCAGCGAGAGAGGGAACACAAGCAGGGGGAGTGGGAGAGGAAAGCAGGCTCCCATCGGAGGAGCCTGATGTGGGGCTCGATCCCATAACGTCGGGATCATGCCCTGAGCCGAAGGCAGACACTTAACCGCTGTGCCACCCAGGCGCCCCTGGATATATTCTTCTTAAAAGCAAATTTCAGAATCCGATGAGTAAGTTTAGCGAGTCAAGGAACGAATATAGATGAAACATTTAGTAGACCAAGTGTCAGGGAAGCTAATGTTACCTAAAAATAAAGGGACACAAACCTATTAAATACCAACTAATAAAAAATTAAAATTAGAGATTAATGAACATTTCCCCATTTTATACTTGCTGTCAGTTTATGACTGATAGTCAGTATGCTAAACACTTTATATGCATGAACTCATTAAAAAGTCTCATAAGAACCCATTTGACAGGGGGGAACACTGAGGCACAAAGACATTAAATGACTTGACCGAGGTCACAGAACTAGTGAGCTGTGAAGTTGAGATGGGAACCCACAGAGTCAGGCTCCAGAGGTAGTGCACCTAACCCAATACACTGCTCTGTTTTTAGTGAACATATTCCTTGTTGAATAATTTTAGTCCATACACCCTGGACTCAAGGAGGCCCTCCTTTGAAAAGTAGAAGGTATTCTGAGGGAAAGAAAAGAAAAAAACATGACCACAATAGAACCCAAAACCCTAAATATAGCATTAAGTGATGTTCATAGGACTGATCTTGAAGCTAGTTATATTGGGTAACATAAGATTTGAACCGCTACCTTAAAACACGTGGGAAAAAGAAACTGATACATGGAGGGTTGAAAAGTGGTAGTTTTTGGGAGTCTGGATGGCTCAGTCTTTAAGCATCTGCCTTCAGCTCAGGTCATGATCCCAGTGTTCTGGGATTGAACCCCACATCTGGCTCCCTGCTCAGTGGGAGCCTGCTTCTCCCTCTCCCACTCCCCCTGCCTGTGTTCCCTCTCTTGCTGGCTGTCTCTATCTCTGTCAAATAAATAAATAAAATCTTTAAAAAAAAAAAAAGAACAACAACAGCAAACATTTAAAGAAAGAAAGGAACAAGCAAAAATACCCAAAACAACAACAAACTCAGAAGCACAAAGTTCAGAGAAGGGAGCCAAGAAGGATTTGGTGAAGGGGTTTAAGCAGGCATGTTAATCCATGGTTTAATATGGCAATCGATGCAGCAGAATTTAGGAGAAATGGATTTATTTATTTTTTTTAATGGGCAGTTAAAAATAACCTATGACTTGAGTAAGGTGCCCCACTTCCCTGGGCTTTAATTTCAAAACTGAAAAAAAAAAAGGTGTGATTATAATAAACCCTCAAGTCCCTTCTAGCTCTACACCCTGGTTTTTAAGATCTTTCTATGGCGTGTTTGTCAGTTTTCTGAAATCTGCTTTTTCCTTTTAATGCATTACCACAGCTTGCACATGGTAGGAGCCTTCTTGTGAAATAAGATAGGAAGATAAGTGTGTATCAAAATACACTGGGAGCTCCCCTCTAATTGCTAGGTGAGATGCTGCCTAATTCACAAATTGTTTAAAAGGCAATTAGGTCCTCAAAGAAAAATACAATATACAGGTCGTACCGCTAAAGAAAGTAGAAGCAGTTATCTACACAATTCAGGCAGCTTCTCCACAGCTCGCTGGTTTTGTTTGATGATTGAGAAAAGACCAAAATATTATGTGATTGGAGGGAAAAAAGGGAAGAGAAAAGGGAATAAATGTAATTATCCAAGGTCTTTCTCTGGGGAAGTAATCGTTTCACCCTTCTTGGCTGAGTTGCCATGTCCCTCAAATCGGAAGAATTAGAATCAAAAAATTGTGCAAAAATTAGTCCATACAGAGTTTTGGGATTTTCTTCAATGAGGCTTTGAATAAAAACCTGAAGAAACCCGGTCTAATGCTATACAGAATCGACTATTACACCATCATAAATATAGAGTGGTAACAGGAGATTGATCAACTTTGGTAGAGAATTTCAGCTTTGATGCCAGAAATTCAAAATTATCCTGGCAGAGGAGAAGGATATACTTAATGTTTTCTGGAAGAAACATGCAAATTACCTCATTCTTAAACATTCCCTAGAGACCATTATTATTTTTTTATTCCATTCCCAAGTATTACTCACAAAGTGGAAAGGGATGACCAATTTCTTAAAATGCTCTTGACATTCTTTGGTGTTTATAATGTATATTGTAGCCTTAGCTGAAGGCCAGGTACATTTACACCAGCTATTTATATTTCTCTGGCTTTGCTTTCTTTCTTTCTTTCTTTCTTTCTTTCTTTCTTTCTTTCTTTCTTTCTTTCTCTTTCTTTGTCTCTCTCC